>NC_059500.1:55579579-55790566 GCF_018139145.2 Gymnogyps californianus
TCACCTACTTTTCCTGTGGCTAGAAAAAATGGCAATTTCTGTTACTTTCAGGGATTTTTGCCTATTTTTGACATTGCAGAACCTGGCTCCTTGATTTCATGCAAGTCTCTCCTTTGATTCATGTAAGGGACAAGTAAGGCTCTAACACCACCCTGCCAAAGCAGACTCTACTATTGTCCTCTAGATCTGACATAAAACTTTTCTTTTTAACCTGATGAATGGGATATTAACCCCATACCACATTTTCTCCTAGCTAAAAGACAAAGAAAAGAATGCAGCACTTAGATATGAGGGAGTGACAAAGTACTCAAGGCAACTTCCAACAGTTTTTAGACATCCCGTGAATGCTGCTGATGGTCTAATGACACAGAAAGAGGAATCTGGGTCTGGAGCATCATGTATTCCTCTGCTATGTGGTCAAACGCACAAACCAGCCAAACAGGTCTCCAACATCTCTGGGCCTGAATAACCACTGGACTGCTGGAGGAGGGCACTGATTTGCACCTAGAGCAGGCTAGAACAGCACTTTCGTAACCTGCAGATGGGAACAACTTTGTAGATTTTTACTTTTTCTAGCCCACCAATCCTGAAACCCAGAAGCGCTGCAGGATCAGAAACGTTCCTTGCAGGGTGCAAGAGCCAAGCTCTCTTCTGCCACGAGAACACACCAGGCGATTCCTGATGCTGTTGTTTCCTACCTCCACTTTTCAGTGTGTAAGCAGGGTTGACGGAGGAGTCCAAGGAGAAGTCACATCTCCTCAGTGTCCGGATGAGGATGCAACTTGTCTTTCCACTTCCCTTCCTCTGCTAAGTCTGTGCTTGGGATTTCCTCACTGCCTAAGAACTCCTAGGACTTGGACCAGATGCAAACATGCATGTTAGGGAAAATGACTGGAGGAACAGAGGAACATTCCTGCTCCTCTGGAAGGGAAGCTGGCTCACATGGTGAGACAGGCTCACGGCCCAAACATACTCATTGGGTGGCCCAGTCTGCACTACACTCCCATGATCTGAAGCACACACCATGCATTATTTCAGGGGAGTAACTTGTTGGAGTGGTTCATGCTTTGACTACTACAAAACGACAGAACAGAGATGCTCTGTAGGTCCACACCCCAATGTCAAAGGGGAAATCACCTGCAGCAAATGCAGCAATTGGCACCTCTCCGGATGTGTGCTAGAGACTAGCTCCTCAATGGTCATTCAGGGCCTTAGCTTTTGCCTGCCAACAACACAAGCTTTGGTTGGATCTGGCTATATCCAGCATCAGGAATCATCTCTTTCTCCATGAAGTACCTTGCATTACATAGTAAGAAAACAGTAGTGTGGCTTCAACAGGGCTGGCTGGCTCAAGGGCTCAGCTCTCTGACTCCTGAAACCTTGTTCTGCTCCGATTTAGCAAAGCCCAATGTGTTAAGATTTAGGACATGCTGTAAGGAATCTCTGTGTTCCCAGGCTCTGGGGCAGAAGGATGAAGGAAGCGATTGAGGTTGAAAAGGGATAATTTTTTGTTTACTCCTGAGTAGCCAAATGGGCAAGAGGCTTATTTATTTTAAAGGATTTGTTAATATTTTTAGTGTGCATGTGCCTGGAGTGATGGAAAGGCCCATTTTTAAATACTGAGATCTATAAATCTCTGTGACAGACTTACAGAAAGTTTTTTTCCTAAACAGAAAGAATCCAACAGAAAATCCACCCAACATGCTACAGCACAGATGTTAAAACCCTACCACAGCAAAACTGCGACTTCGTTTTTATAATCTATTTTTCCAGCAACTCTGTGTTAATTTAGTATAAACCTGCGGGAACGACACAGGGGGCAACTTTTTTGGTAGACAGACACACACATCTGTTCCTTAGCACCTCAAGTGCTGGCTCCTAAGCCTTCTGGACTAGTGGAGCTCCACCAGTCTTCCAACATTTCTCATGGGGCATCAGACATCCCCATCGAACTTCAGATGGCAAGTGTCATTACATGGGAACAGTTCCAGTCACCAACTCGTTGGTCTCACAAACCGCCTCAGGGTCTAAGGCACTGATCTAAGTAACACGGGTTGTTTTTCCACTGACTTCCAAATTGATCACAGTTTTGACGGTTAGGCAATTTGGGCTACATATGCTGGTCTCTGAATGTGCACAGGGGTACGTAACGACAGCCACATAGATTTTAGAACAAGCTGGCACTACCGAGGTATTATCTCTAGCAGATGAGAGTGCTACTCCTGTATCCAAACCTGCACTGCTTACTCGGATAGACTTCCACTGCAGTCAATGGGAGTCATTGAAGTCAAGAAAGGAGCAGTGAGTAGGTGCAATGCTGACAATAAGAGCAAGATACTCGGATTGGGACTTGTAGCTATAAAAAGGCAGCAAAAAGGAAATGAGCAATTCTGTTCCAGTGTTTTAATCACACAGCAATAAAATGTAGACGTTCCAAGTTCAAAGAAACAAAACCCATGTTCTTTTTGATTTAAGTCTATGAGTTTCATCTGTTTGAGGCTTGCGGCTGATCCTCCCACTGTTGTTACACAGCCCTTATCTGTGTAAATAACAGTACCAGAATTGGGTCTGTGACAGTTTTTAAAGACCATTCCTTGATCTAATTACCTTTTACCCTTGGGAAAGCACCTCAACACTTCTGAGCCAGATCAATCTGAAAAATTTTCAGCTAGTATCACAAAGGAAAAGAAGTGAGAAGGGATTCCAACCATAAACACAAACCCTTACATCTTCTGACACTGAAAACCGTACTGACTTTTAACATGAGTGATCCCTGGAATTCAATGGACTGAAAAGAATAATACACTTCCAGTGACGTGAGAAAGCAGAATGATATTCATGCTTGAAAAGTAAATATTTTCCCGAGTTTACATTTAAAAAACTATTAAACTCTCAATAAGGAGCAATTTTTAAAGATTTAAAGTTGAGAGGTACAATCCATTTTTTAAAACTCTTTCACCTTTGTTTTCAGGGAAATGGAAAATAAGTAAGTATGCCAGTCCCACATGCTGCTAAGGCCGATGCACTTCTTCCTGGTGTGCACACATACGTGTGCGAGCACAGCCATGCATGCAGGATGATGGGGAGCGGAACCAGACTGCCACTGACAGCTCGAGGGCACTGGAGCATCACTAAAGCGTGCCTGGGTTTTTGGCAGGAGGGTGGACAGAAACTGCTCTTCATGGTACCTTGTCCCCTGTAGCCAAAGCATTTTCCTTTTGCAAATACCACTGGAAATGGATGCTGTCTAAGCAAGCAGCAACTTCCACTCCAGGCTCCACAGATCCCACAAGAAGTGTCTCGAAAAGCAAACAGGCCTGGGAAACCGGTGGCAGTCAAACCAAGAAGCAAGCCACGCTACCTGCGCGAAGTGTGGAATGAGAGAGAATGGTGTCGGCACTCTCCCCAGGTTACCATCTCAAGGGCTGGCACCGGTCTTCTCGGTGCCGCTATCGGATATAGTGGAGTGACCGGCAATGCTCTGAAGACAGGCTGTCTTGGTGGCCTGGAAATACCGCGGGTCGAATTCAGTTTGAAAACACTGCCCAGTTTCCACCCAAGTCGATGGTACCCTGCCACTCCACTGCTCAGGTTGACCCTGGAGGGCTGACTCTACCACTCACCGCCAGCAAACAGCCTGCCAAGCTACAGCAACTACCGTAACACACATGGCAACTGCCTGACAAAGCATTAGGTCAAAAAACCAAATCAAATCAACCAACCAAAAAAACCACCCCACGGTTACTGCTGTAAAACCAGGCACTCAGAATCAGAGAACCAGCAGAATCATCTCAGCTGCTGGCTCAGCAACTGAGAAGATGAGACACAAAAAAAGAGAGTGAGAGAAAACCACGATTTTCCTATTGTGGAGAAAGCATTAGAGTGGCAACAAGAGTGTCGGGGTCTGTCCTGACTTTGCTGTAGATCATCATAAGATGGGCAAGATGAAATCTCGATGCAAACACATGCAGAAAGGCCAAGTTAAGTTATCCCAAGCAATCTCCATTCAGCTGCCTCTCACCTTTGGAGTGCTTAATCCTATGTTCCCAAATGTCCAACTCTTTAAGCACAGAGTTAATTAACAAAAGGTCAAAAAGAAAATCTATCTCCACTGAATCTCTTATGCAATTCATTCCTGTGTGAATGCAGTATTTGAAAAGACGGAGGACTACTGACTTACACTAGGGCGACAAAACCAACGTTAGTGGCAGGCTGTTCTTCATAAATCAGCCATGCAAGGGGATCAGTCTCATACTCTGGTATTCTGCTCTGTACAGACCTAAGACATCAGCAGTCAGGAGCCTATGGCTCGATGGGTTCCTGCTAGAAGGCCACAGAGAAGCTGCAAAACCTTAGCAAAATTAAGAGACAAACTTTCATCAGCTGTATTTGTAAGATTTCCTTTGAACACAAAGATTTGTACTTTGTAAAGCTGCAGTAACCCATGTTTCTGAAGGACATTCACACTCGGTGAATCCCCAGCATCTTTTGGTTCTTTTGCTTCTACTCTGTGTGAACTAACCTGAAAAAATATTGCCATCTCCTTCCTCGCATCTCTCTTGCCCAGGATGAATTCTGGGACGAAATTCTACTGACTGAGAATTCCTGCCAACATCTGCAAGTGCATAAATGTGCTACAAATGTTCTGTATTGACTGTCCTTCTCCTCCCATCCTTCAGGCCTCATCACAGACCTGGACCAGGTGATGGCTCCCATGGGGACAAATTCTGGAAGCCCACCTGAAGCCAAGGGTTTCTGCTCGCTGCAGCTGGTCACCACAACATAGCATGGGTGCAGGCTTCTTAGAAGCAGTGTTATGCACAGCAGAGAGTAAGACAAGACATTAGTCTAGCAGGAGGCCAATACCAAATAGTTACAAAGGGCTAATGAAAACTCAGCTATGGATTCCACGTAGTACATACACCAGCTGAAACGTCTTTGCGATTTTTGCTTTCATCAATAAGTTGTGGACTGTTCTGTGCTGACCGTAATGCGGACCAACTTACGAGAAAATGGGAGTCGTGCTCCTTTTCTGTTTTGCATGTTATTAACACAAGGGCAACCAGTCCAGCTCTAGAAATGTATGTCCGAAATGTATGTCCATGGATATTTTCCTGCTGACAGGAAGTTTCAAGAGCAACAAGCAGAGTTGCTTTTCGATGCAAAAATAAAAACAAGCCTAAGGATCTGGAACCGAAAACATGTCACGTCTGTGTCTCTTAACACAGATATACTATTTCACAGTAGAGCCCTTTCCCCCTTCTCACACACCTACCCTTCTCGCTAACATTTAAAGCAATTAGGATTATCTTGGATGCCCACAGTAGGGCACATTCATTATGTACTTTCAAATAGCATTAATTCTTGGCATTAGGAACTCGGGATAAAAGGTAAAGATTTGAATGGAGATCTTTATTCAGTATGCTTTACCACAGATTATCTCATTCTTTTCCAGTTCATGCTTGTACTTTTAGCAACTAAGAAGGCAGGGCTGCAACTGATGTAATTAGAAACCAGAAGCTGAAGAAAATACTCTCCTGCTCCCTCACCTCTGGCTTTAAATTCTCTTACAATAATATGTGAAACAATCAAACAAGGCTTTCCACTTCTCACCCACGACCAGTTAGACAGGGAGGATGGAAAGACGACATTTGGGAAGCATGGGCTTTTTTTCTGAGACTCCAAAACCTGCCTTGAAACTATACCAATCCATTACAAAGCAATTGCCCTACATGCTTGCAGGCACGATCCAGAGCAGAGCAGTACTGATGGACCAACACTCTCTGCTATCACCAGTGTTACACTCTGTGGCTAACTTGATGTCACTAAGCCACTGCTGCAGGCTAGGAAAGGCACAGGGTGAATCACCTCAGAAAAACTTAGGAGCATCAGGTGTGCTGAGATGAGCAGCCTTGCTTTGAATGCCTGAAAGGCCACGTGCGGAATTCAGCGGGTAAAAGCTTGCTTTTGGGTTGGCAGAAGTGAATGGTTACTCACGTCTTGTGCAAGGTATTCACCAGAAATGCTCGCTCTGCCCGAGCTGGGTCTCAGCAAGGTATAAATCAGTACAACTGCGCAGAAAGCTCCTCAGTTTATATTCCACTGCCAGGAACCCTGATGGCTAGTTCTCTCAATAAGGAGACACTACTTTAATGGTTTCACACAGACATTTTCTGTTTTGGAAGACATGAAGCGAAACATGCTACAGGAACGGGACATCTCAATGTAAAGCAGACATTTTCCACTGCTGGGTAACAAGGTAAAATGTGCACTTCTGTAGAGGTTTTTTTGGGTCACCTAAGTGTAAACATTCTGTATGATTACACAAGAAGCATGACGACCTCAGCATCACAAAAGAGCTGACGTCAGGTCACAGATTTGAGGTATTTTTAACTGGTAGTAACACTACACAGAAAAGGCATCACAATAAAATACCAAAGGCATCTCCCTTTTCCTTCCCTACCATTCTCCAGTCACTTATTTAAACACTGCATTGTCCTGTGTACACATTTGCGCAGCAACGCAGGGAATTACACTAGAGAACCAATTCTGCTGCTGAACATGCAGCCCCTTTGGTTTCGTATTGCCAGTACTGGAAAGATGCACATGCCTCTCCTCCAGGCTGTGGCTTTGTGTTATGACTACCAGCAGACCTACTTTTGGAGATCCTTACTTCCCTCAGACTTTCATAGTCCACCATGGCAGGGCAAACCCAATGGTTTGCATGGCTGTACTCTAAACCAGAGGCCAACAAAGAGACAATGCTTTTGAAAAAAAAAAAAAACCAAACCCAAACCATTTCAAGATTCAAGATTAGAGAGCAGCCACGGAAACATATGAGGAGGCATCGATTTGCAGGAAAGGCGTATAAAAAAGTGGCTGTGAGGGATGGGGGTATTTGGAGATCTGCCACCAGCTGAGGAGCAGCAAGGAATCTCAGAGGAATGAAGCGATTTGTTTCATCACGTAACAAGGCTGTGACAAAGCTGGGACCTTTCATCTCTTTATTCCTGGAAGTCGGATACTACTTCTTTATTCCACACGCAACACCAGAGACTGATTCTCCATCAAAAAAAGATGTCCCTGAAGACTGGCAAAAGAGAGAGGCAGCTCTGAGAAAAAAAATGGACTTCAAATCCACTTTTTGGACTGTTTTTCTTATTCCTGTAGTAATTAAAAACTGTTCTAACAAGATTAAAACACACATGTATCAAATCATTCCTCATGAGAAATACCTAATGGTCTTGCCTGCTGCTGGTGCACATGCCCGAACATCTATTCTGGGCATTTTATCCTGCCAGGACTGGTTTTGCACAAAATTGCTGTGCTACAGGGCCACGAGGCTTGGGACTTCCTAGGCTCTCCCACTGCTGGGCGCAGCAGCAAGGCAGGGATCTCAGTGCCCCAGGCGCTCTTCCTGTGCACCACCTTCAAAGCCAGATCCATGAAATGAACTGCATTTTTTGAAAAAGAAGTCCTTTTTTTCCTGTGAAAAAGAAAACAAACCATTCCACAGATCTGGGTCAGAAGAGGCCACACAACCACGTGAACAGGCGGCAACCTCCCGTGGCAAGGCAAAACCAGCAACAGGCTGCCTACAACTTCAAATGTAGGGACAGGAATCATAGAATCACAGAATCATAGAATAGTTTGGGTTGGAAGGGACCTTTAAAGGTCATCTAGTCCAATTCCCCTGCAATGAGCAGGGACATCTTCAACTAGATCAGGTTGCTCAGTGCCCCATCCAACCTGACCTTGAACGTTTCCAGGGATGGGGCATCTACCACCTCTCTGGGCAACCTGTTCCAGTGTTTCACTACCCTCATCGTAAAAAATTTCTTCCTGATACCTAGTCTGAATCTACCCTCTTTTAGTTTAAAACCATTATCCCTTGTCCTATTGCAACAAGCCCCACTAAAAAGTCTGTCCCGATCTTTCTTATATGCCCCCTTTAAGTATTGAAAGGCTGCAATAAGATCTACCCAGAGCCTTCTCTTCTCCAGGCTAAACAAATGGACTCACCATCCATGTCAGCCTGTTGAGGAAATAAGGCAGGTATCCAGCTGAATCCTCTGCTTGTGCTGCTGTGAGTTTGCAGAAATGTGTGATTTCAGCAAAAACAACCAGTGGGTTGGATTTTTTCCAAAGTAAAAGTTTTTATCAGAACCATTTCCAGCCAGCTCTAAAGAAGAGAACACGGTGTCACCTCTCTGCACCCTACAGTCACCTCAGGCATAATTTGGGGACCTCATGCTAATTTTATGGAGACTGCTTACTGTCCATCTCCTTTGGGGTCTGCATCTTCTCCTATGCTGACCACACAGGCTTTTCCATGCATCCCCAACACCACCTAACCCACAGATAATGCCACACAGAGGCAACTGAAATGGACATCCCCAGCTGCCGCTAACTAGTGGCAATGTAGTCATGCACGCTTATCACGGCTGTCGCGTGGCAGCACCTGAGAATGAATGGACAAAAGGCTGCCTGCTGCTTCGTTGTGGGATGACTGCTGACACCGCAGAGTGCAGACAGACAGATGTCAGGGCTGCTCCCTGTTTCGAGGAAAGACCTCACATGCTGCATCTATCTCCTAGTGCAACACAGGAGACAGCTAGTGACTCCCAACTCCTCATCTGCTTCCGGGCATTGCTACAATATAGTTGCCTTTGTTTTGCTTGGTATATATATTTAAAACCTGTCTAAACAAGAAGTTCCTTTTGAATAACTAGAACCATCAATTGTCCTACCTAGAAAATGCACTGCCATTTGCAATAGCTGTGGCAAGAAAATGTTTTTTGAAAAGCAATGGTAATTTTAAAGGAAAGAGTGCACTCAAGGCTCAGGATAATGTTATCAAGCAGCAGAATATGTGGAGAGACAAAAAAAAAAGGCACAAGGTTTCTCCCTTGTGTAGCTGTCCTAAAGGAAGGAAATAGGATCCTAAGAGCTTTAATAATCACGTATAACTTTTTGGTGTTCAGCACAGAAATCCAAACATAACACTATTTTGGCTGACTGTCTCTCCATTCTTGGGTCAGAAAGGCTGTTAATCTTCACTAGCATATCAGGAAAAAAAGGAGGATATCACAGTTTGCGTAACACCAGGACTAGCCATATAAATGTAAATGTTAATTCTGATTACCCCTCTTTACATTTTTATTGTTGCCAATGTCACTTTCAATCTATAAAACAAGGCTGAAATCCACGCCTGTTGTCATAGGTCCTAATGCTCAAAGAGTAACCAAATAGCTAATAGTGATGGCCTCAGCTCTTTCAGGTTTAATGACAGTCTTAATTTTAGAAAATACTGGCTCAGTGCAAAAGTGCCATATTATACAGCTTAAAAGATATTTTTGGACATGATTTGCAAGCTTTTGGAAATCAAGAGGTTACTAAACAATCAGAGAAAATGCTAAGTCTAATGAAAGTGATCTGTTATGGTAGATACAATAGATTTTTCACTTGCAAAGAATAGATTTTTTTCTTTTTAAACGCTCTTATAACACAAGCTTCTCTGCTGGGAAGGGAGAAAACAAGGACCTGCAACTCATACCACACTAGCGAAAGCAGCAGGAGGTTTGTCACTGACTTCAGCATGAGCAAGACTGTACTCACCAATGACTGTGCTCAAAATTGAACAAGAGGGAAGAAAGAAGCAGCCTTATCATTTATAGCTTACAGTTTCAGTGAATCTGCAGTTTAAAAAGCCCAGAAGGCTTTAAAGTGACTTAATATTACCATGGCATTACCATTTTTAATATTAACTTTAATTTGGAAGCAAGTCAAGCAGATTTGCAGTAAAATGGTTCAACAAGTATTGATGAAATATGCAGCACAAGATGGGTATATGCATGAACAGAGTAAAAATGTTGCTACTTATTTTAAAGTGAGATTTATGCCCTCTGAAGTTTAGGAACCTCGTTGCAATAAGTCACAATACTTGAGAAAATAGGGACAAAAACCGAACACAAAACATTTTTGAGGTAGTCAAATAAGTTAAATGAAGCTTCACACAACATTAGGCTTAAGACAGACCCACTGCGTTGTATTTATATTTATTTCCACAAACACAACAGCAGTATTAAACGCAGACTGTGAAACGCTGGTGCGGTGCGGAGGCTGGTCCTGCTCCAAGGTGAAGGGCCAGCCTCCGGCTGACCATTTGCCATCAGCCGGAGGGCACGGGCTGCGCCTAATGACGCTGTTGGTGCTGCCAGTGGCATCTCCCCAGGCCCAGGAGGTCCTGCTGACTTCCTACAGCCACGGTGATGCAGACCTGGTGGGACAGTCAACCCACCAGTGTCCAGCAATTCCTTGAGAATCCTGACATCAGCAGCCTTGCTAGGAAGGGCCAAACTCCCCTGAGATCACAGTTAATGGTCTACAAGCTGTGGGTCAATAGGGTCTAAAAATCTTGGTCATTTTAGTTGCCTGCAAGGGTACTAAGGTCACTTCAGTGCTCTTGTGCCACCTTTCCTTACTAAGAGTACTGGAATGGGCTTGAGTGTGTATCTGACTAATTTTCAACATGTGCTTCCCTTGCCCTTGCTTGCCACGGTCTGAACTCAGGACGGTGAACCTTAAATCATGTTTAAGTGGCAGAAAAGTTATAAAATAAATAAATAAATAAACAAATAGAAAACCAGAATTTTATTATTGTCATCTGTTGTAGAGAAAATTTTAAGACGGGTTCCTTGGGTCTAGTGGGCCAATCGAGACACTGGTGGCTGTGTCGAAGACTGCCTGCCTTCAAGAGGACCACTCCAACGCTATGCCTCAGTTAATTTCAACAGTGCTGAATGCAACTCTGGTCAATACAAAACTCATTCAATGCTGTAAGGGCAAGGCAGGGAGGAGAGAAGGGAAGCAAAAAGTGGAGCTCATCCTCTGCTGCATCATACAGCCCTGCTGCAACCCACTGCAGACACGCGGTGGTGAAGGGGGGAGAGGGCAAGGGCTGCAAGGAGCTTGCACCACACAGAATAACTGAGTACCTGGTGCTGTTCAGGGTCAAGGCAGGCTTTTTTCCTCCCTTGGAGGATGGGGCAGGCAGTCTCCCTCCACACATGTAGCTGACAGGCACAGCAGTTGAATGCAGCAAGAAAAGCAGATGAAGTGATCCAAGCTGGACAATTAGAGACAGAGGTACAGAGGTCAGCCCCACTGCTGAGGAGGAGTAATTACTTTCAAACTAGCGGCCAACCCACATTCCTCTCTCCTCACTCCTTTTTAACTACAGTTTAGGCAGTTATAGCTTCATTTGGGTTGGTCCCTGCAAAAGTATCCACGTAACAGGAATACACCAGACGCCTCTCAACAAGCCAGTGTTGTTTCATTCCAATGTAGACTCTGTTTGCACAAACTCACGTGCAGCATTTATGCCTTGGAAAAATTAGAAACTCAATCCACAAAACTGAAGTCCCTGGAAACACTTGTGACTCAGGGAAGAGTTGGGGCAAGATGAGTTTGACACAGCTGGTAGAGATAGCTTTATGAACTCTAAGAGAGGGGACAGTAAAAACTGAGATGAGCAAAGTCTTGATTTAGAGTATTTAGGAGATTTTAAACTATTTAAGGGTACACAGCTAGCCCACATCTGGCTCAGACTGAAATTTACCAAAATGTGTTTTATATATTAAAGCCAATGCAAAAAATAGCTAACAAAATCTAGTGTAAACAGTTGTTTCAGGGTGGGAAAATAAAACACTCCTTGCAGTGTCTGCAACTGCTCTGAGACAGAACTTGAAAGGGAAATGATTTATACATGAACAGGAGAGAGAGCTCATTGATTTTTCTTTTTCTTCCATGTCCAGAAAGGAAACAAAACTAGTGACAAACTGGACTCAAAACATTCTTTTTCTTTCAGCAGTCTAAAACATGATTAGTGCCATGCTTGACGTAAATAAACATGCTACCCACAGCATATGGGGTATGATTCAGACCTTATGCAAACCTTCTGCTTGTGAAACTTAACTGATTTAACAGATACTGTGAGATAAACATCAGGGATAGAGCTTTAAAACTGGCACTGTAAAATTATGAAACAGCAGGAAATAAATGCAAAGGTGTAAATGCCAGTGTTAAAGAAGAAACAAAATCACAATTGTTTGGTTTATTTCAAAATGAGCCACAGGGAGTCCTATGTGGTTAACTTGGCTCCCACTCTTTCCGGATCACGTATTAAAAAGAATCCCAACAAACGAAGTGTTCAATTCTGAAGATACTTCAAAACCAATCTCCAGATCTTTTCAGACTTTTAAGAGAAGCGTATTTCAAAAATAAATGCTTCCCCCCAATCCCTTTCAAACATTTTTAAAGCGAGCTGTAATATGCCCATCTGCGCACAGATGCTTTCAGCTTCTCTCACGTCTTGTCCAACCTGCTGGTGCCAAGCAGGGCAGACCCTTCTGTAGCAGAGGCGGGGTACACTGCAGAGAAGTATTAGGGAGCTGTTGGCAATTGCCTCACGGCCGCGCCACCGTGCATGTGCTGTGACGCGACGGGGGACGTGCTCGGCAAGCAAGAGCTACGCCAGCGCAAGGCAGTGTTGCTGCACACAGGCGGTGCAACCGCTCACGGGCATCAGCGGGCAACCACCCTGGCAGAAACTACCAAGCCACTTCAAGTCTTCTCCTTAAAACACCAACAGCACTAAACGGTTAACAAAAATGCTGACATCCTCCTAATTACAGTGGAGAGAGAGAGTCCCTCTCCTATTCTGATTATGCACAATAAGCATGAATATGCATTTGTATATGATCTTATTTACATGTGTGGAAGCAGTGAGGGGAAGCAAATACTTTTATAGCATGCAAAACAAGTTCACTGGCTTTGCACCAGCGTAGCAGGACAAGTCTGGTATTTTTCCGTTTTTCAAGTGAAAAAAGACTTTGTCTAAATAGTTCTTTGTGTATTCTTGGTACGGCAGACTAACAAAATGTCACTTACAAGCAGAAAGCAGCTGTAACAGTTGCATGTCTGATCTACTTCAACAGGTTTGGAAGAAAGGAAATATAATTTATTATAGCCTATTTAGCTCTGCAACAATTGCCCTTCAAAACCCGAAGGAGAACAATGTAATTGAATGTACATGCCTTCTTCCCTGCAGAAACCTCAAACAGCCTCAGGCAAGAGCTAATACAGATGTAGTACAAGGCATTAAAAGAGTGCTGGATGCTGTAGCTAGCAATTATCCTGGTATTTAACCAAATCTATCGCTCATCAGGAAAGCGTTTAGTGCAGTAGTCGGAGCGAGACAGGCTGACACGGAGCACAGCTACTTAACTGTCCCCTCCAGCGATTACACTTTCTCAACCTGAGAGTCATGTCAAATTAAACAACTACACATTGACTTTTCACTTCTATAAACATTAAGGTATGATTGACAACTCCTGGATGCTATAAGACAGCCATTATAATCAGCCAACATACTGTTAGCTTATTTGTGGTATGGTTTTTTTCCCCTATTCTGCGTAATTTCCTCCTGGACTATTTTTACACTGCTTTATAGATATGTTTGCTTTGATTCCTTGCAGGGTCACCGTAAAAAAATGTCACCCTCACCACGAAACCTTTGTATGTGTGTGAGAAAACAACACAAAATTAAGTGACTTAACTTGGCATACAAGATACTTTTTTTTTCCTTAGTCCTGGCCAGCACTCAAATTTGGAGATGTCTGGACAGCAACAATTGGATACTAGCACTGCACTAAACACTGTTAATGTGGCACCTTTCTCGAGTATTTCTCCCAATTCCTGCTTGTTGTGGTTTAACTCCCGCCAGCAACTGAGCACCACACAGCTGTTCGCTCACTCCTCCCCCCTCCCAGTGGCATGGGGAGGAGAATCAGGAAAAAAAGTAAAACTTGTGGGTTGAGATAGGAACAGTTTAATAACTAAAATTAAAAAAAAAATAATAACAATAATGATAATTGTAATGAAAAGGAATATAACAAAACAAAGAGAGAAATTAGACCCAAGAAAAGACAAGTGATGCACAATGCAATTGCTCACCACCTGCTGACCAATGCCCCAGCAGCGATCCACCCCTCCAGGCCAACTCCCCCCAGTTTATACACTGGGCATGACGTTCTATGGTATGGAATATCCCTTTGGCTAGTTCGGGTCAGCTCTCCTGGCTATGCTCCCTCCCAGCTTCTTGCACACCTGCCTGCTGGCAGAGCATGGGAAACTGAAAAATCCTTAATTTAGGATAAGCGCCACTTAGCAACAACTAAAACATCAGCGTGTTATTCCAAAACACAGCACTGTACCAGCTACTAAGAAGAAAATTAACTCTGTCCCAGCCGAAACCAGGACACTGCCCTAACTCTTGGAAGTCTCTTTCAACCTACGTATGGCAGACGCTGCAAGAGGAACGAGTCACCTGCAAGAATGGGAAATTAAATGACAAGCTCTACGATAGTGTTCTGAGTATGTATTCGTAAAGACCTCAAGCTTCATAAGGCTATTACAGCGTCGCTATGTCAAACCACCACTTACTATATATATCTGAAGACTGCAGCTTAGTAAAGTTACTAGAAACCGAACAGGTACATAAAGCAGTCAAGGCTGTGAAGAATTATGTCCCTCTGATTTTATATGCAATGTTCTGGCGCCTGAAACCACTACATTGTAAGTGACAGCTTTACTCTCCACCCCTCTAATTCAAGCCACAAGAGTAACATAAAAGATATCCAAACTTTCCCCTCTCAAAATACAAGGAGAAAGTAAAAAAAAAATTTGTAAATAATGTTTAACACTTCTACCCTCTAACCCCTCCATCATCCCTAAGAAACCTCACTGGATCCTTTAAAGCCTCTGGGGAAGAAGCAGGTGAGATTAATACTGTATCATTAAGCTAATTATGAATACAAACAAGTCTAGAATGCTATTGGTATGCCTGGAAGCCTCTGTATTTACATGATTAGTGGATCTGAAGCTTTACCTTCATACTGCCTGCAGCAGACTGAAAGGTAAACTTTACAGTGTTGTTTTTTCTAGAAAAACATAACAGATCAACTAAATAAAATCAGTAACAATAAGCACATTTGTGGAAACTGTTCTTAGCTAGAAAAGTATGATTTCACTGCAGGATTAGCACTCAAAGCAAAAGCAACTACAGGAGCTGAAAACAGCTGAGGAGGACAAATGAAGTATAGTTCTCTCTCCTCTCTGGTAGTACCAACTACAGTCCCACTCCTTTTCCACTTCTGAACTATATTTAATACCTGAGCATGGGTCTCAGAAATCTAAAATTAAATATAGCAGTATTTCAAACATCTCATCTCTCCCTCTGGTTGAAAAGCCAGGCAATAATAAAACCAAAAGACTTTGGTGAAGTGTCCACAACATGCCAGCTCTGTTTCAAACACAGAGGACAAAGCAGTCACAGCACTAAAGACAGTGAAATATAACTTAATTTCCAGGTTTTGCAGGACAGCACTGAAATAACAACATCACAGGAAGCACTTAAAAACCTTGCTGATCTATCTCCAATCTTTTCTTTATTTTCTTTTTAACCAGTTAACTGCCACCAAAGTACCTAACTTTCACTAAAGCAAGTTACTGTCCTTGTCTGTAGGCCAACCAACACAGTGTGCTTTCCACATCATGAGGCTATTACTGTTTAACTCCAGGGATATTTCTCAGGCTACCAGATCCCCAAGACAGCGGATTTATCTCCAAAGACTCAGCCTCAATTTATTCATACACAAAATGTCTTGGTTATATTTTGCACCGACTTCCTAGTTATATAATTGGACCAAGGCACCTACTCTTTTATCTTATTCTCAGTGACCTCGTGTCCACACTGCAGCTGAAGGGACTGAAACAAACAGGGAGAACATCTGCCATCCCAGCACACAGCCAAATGTATCAGTAACTTTTGTAGTTTCTGTATTTTAAGATTTCTGGGTAAATTTCCCCCAAATCTTCTGCTCAAAGTTTCATCTCCCAAGCTCTGGGAGACATTCACACAAAAACCCAACAAAAAGACACCCAAACCAAAATCCAGCAATGGGCCTTAGCTCCGTTTTGGTGGTTACCAGCTGGCTGCATCATCTCTACATCTCAGAAGCAACCTCTTCCAGCTGAGCTGCTCCCGCAGTGCTCCGCCTCGCTGGAGCTTGGCTGCCCGCAGGGTGCACCCACACGCACCCCCGTTCTCCCAAAGGCAGCACACCAGCTGTATGTAACACATTCACCTCACACGTCCTCCGGCTTTGCTACTGAGAAACTCAATGTTAGCATCTGCTATAGCAACCCTACAAAAAATCCAATTAACCTAAACCAAAAATCCTTTAGGAGAATTCCCACTCTGTATTTCTAGCCAGGAATCATAAAACTACGATATTCAAAGAACTGTATTTTCAACAGCATTTTTTGAAAATAAAAGGCTACTTCACTGAAAAGCTAATGCTAAAATGCAGCACTTCAACGAAATACTGAAACACTTTTTAAGGAATAGCGTAAAAATAAGACAGGGTCCTGTCAGAGAAATCTGTATTTGAACATACACAGTGTTTGTTTATAGAACGTGTGCATAGCATGTATGTATCCATATATCCATGTATATATATCTCTATATCGATATAGGCACCCACACACAAGTACAGGTATGTGTAGATTATATATATTATATATATAAAGCTAACTTTCAGTCCTCAGAAAACAAAAGCTATCCCCATATAACAGCCAAATTCCTACATAACTCAATTTCGACATCTCATCTGGTGTGAACTGCACTCATTCCTAGTGTAAACCCCAGCGCGCTCTGCAATGATATACTGTAATGTCACATCGCAATCTGGATTTACTATAAAGGGCTGCTGACGAGTTTCAGAGCAGTAAACATTGCTGCGAGGTGTATTTCACACTGAGCTGGTTTTTATGAAGAACACTTCACCGCCCAGCCACGGCACCCAGATGATGAATGGTGAAAGATGCATGACAAGCTTCATCATTGTTTGTAAATCTTAACTGTTCCTGCTCACTAACTCTGCAGGCAATTTTCAAAGACAGCGGCCGACAGAAGGACAGCACAGCTTTCCTGAAGGTTATTCAACTTGTACTTGGCCTAAGCTATGCCTGCGAGGAGCACTGGAAATAAACTCATTGGTTACACTGAAGCATAGAATTAAAAATGTTTGACGGGCAGGCATGCTAATCGTTGCTAAATTAAGAAAGCCCATTAAGTAGCCTTGGTATCCGTCCCCTACCCTACCCCGCAGGGCTACATACATCATGCACGGGCAACGTACCCTCGTATTATTTACACATGCAATATAAATATGCATATTTATAAAATGGGTGGAATGAATGATGGGCTGTCTGCTCACACACCACGATTCCCCTGTATCTTCTGTGGTTACACACAGTGCTTGACCGCCCCCAGCTCCTTTGCCCACTGCTTGTAGGAAAGCTACTTCTGTTCTCTTCTGTCAGAAGTTTATCCTTGCGACAGGGTGTAACACACAGAGAAAGGAAACTACTCATGGCATGCAAGCACGGCAGTGGGGAGAGATGTTACCCTTCTTTGTTTTCCCTGAGATCGTTCTGGTCTGGGAGCAGCACCACGGACTGCAACAACCTCCTGCAGAAAGTCACAATTCGGCTTATCGCCTTCCTGCTAGAGGCGAAGCCAGTCTACACCGCTCTACACTACAGAGCCTTAGTAATTCTGACTTTTCTCTTTTCTTCTCTTTAGAGACCAGTAGCAAATGCTTCTTTTGCTAGAGTTTCTCACAATCTGTAGAGGGTTGCTTTATAAACAGAAGCAGCTGCAGAAGAATTAGCTCAGCTGGAGACTCTCACCTGAGCTGCAAAGCTGGTGTGAACTGCAAGACGCTCTACGCAGACCCTCATGCACAGGGAAGATTACAGCTGAATATGGACTGAGTTCTCTCTTCTCTTAACCAGTCAAGTTACGAGGATGCAACTGCACATTAAAGCAAAGCAAAGAGGCGAGCAGTGTCACTGTTCGTTACAATTACAAATCATGCTTGGGTAAGCACACTGTTATTGCTGCTGTCCTGACAAGATGTCTTCATTTGTTTTACCAGTTTATGGCGAAGTTTGTTTACTATTAATGATTTCTATCAATTTCTGCTTGCAGTGGCAAAAAATTCTGTATCCAGAGGTAATAAAACCAGAGTGTCAAAGCCACACTGGGTGTAAAAGGAAGCAGCTCAACTGACGGTGTGGATTTTTTCAGTGAAGTATCCAACATCCTTTAAAGTGTGATGAAAAATCCCACACAGCGTCATCAGCTATAGTAACATCCTCCATCCCACACAAAGAGCAGTTCAAACAGGCAGAAAATAAGTCCAGGGGTGCAGTGGGTATAAACCACTGGTCTCTGACATGTGGCTCTAAAATGCTCCTAACTGCAAGAGAGACTGAAAAGAAACCTCCCTCTGTTAGAGAACGTACAGGAAAAGAGGGAAGGTGTCCAGGGAAAGCAGAGCCATTACTTATCCCAGGACAGCACCCCAGCAGGGTCTTGCAGAGAGACGCTGATGCCTGGCGTGGGACCCAGAGCTGCCATGTGTGCTCTGCAGCATGCTGTCAAGGTGGCATCACTGGCTCTGGTGCCTGCTCTCTGCTGCACCCTCAGCAAGGGCCAGCAAGAGTGAAGGGAGCGCACCAAGACCAGTCATTTTCAGACTAGGATTGATGGGACACCGGGAACTTCTTTTCATAGAAGAAAACTCAAAAAAGTAGAGAACTTGGCAGTAAGTTTAAATTTATTGCTTTGGATCTGCACCTGCCATGGCCCACCATATCGCTGATTTGATTTTCCTCAGAATAGAAGGACTTTCCTTAAACCGCTGTTTCACCAACCCAATGCCTGCAACGTTTACCAAAATGCAGGCTTGAATTTAAAAACCCTGCACCCTTTGATCCACACAAAATATTACAGAATGGATGAACACATCCCGTGAAAAAAGCCCTTTCTTTGACTGACTCAGCGACTGTCTGGGCTGACCCCCTTCTGGGTGGATGTGGTTTTGCTGGTGTGAGTGGATGGGGTCCCACTGGCATCTCCTGTGGGTTCAGGCTGTCCCACTCTCTCTTGCTAGGGTGCCGACAAATGAAAGCATTCACACATAGTTTTCATGAGAGCTTAGCATTCCTCCTAGAGGATGCTAAGGCCTCAGTCCAGAAATATCTGCATTTCTACAAAAAGAGATTTGGTGGGAAACCATCAAAAATACAGCTTGTTCAGCTGCTCCTGCGGCAGGACCAGCAGCTTCCCCCCGAGCAAACAGCAAGGGCTCATCAGCTGCCCTGGCATGAATCAGCAAAACTCGTGAATCAGCAAAACTCATGAATCAAACCTGTAATTCTGCAACTGTCCAATGAAAAGTTGCTTTGCTGCACATATTGTTTTATTTCTGTGTGGTTTTGAGTGAGCATAACATAAAGGTTGCATTTAGAGAAGAAACTACTAAAATGAGCTTTTTAATCAGGAATAAACTGAAGCAGAATGGGATGTAAGCAAATGCTTACATTAATTTCTTTTCAGGAATTCCCTTCAGACTTTATAAAGTTATTTTAATATTGGTCATATCTTCACCAATCCAACCTCACTTAGAACACAGACCTACAAAAAGGCTTCAATACACAGAAAAATGAGTTACCAGAGCTTATATTGAATATGCCTCACATTCGCAAATGTATTTTGATAGCTGCTATTACAGCTAATGAAATGATGAAGTACGAATAAGAACGTCACAAATCGGGGTTAGTAACTTGCTTGGTTTAAAAGATAAAAAAATCCCTAAGCCCAACAACTCTCTAGTCAGCTAAGCCCAAAACTCAACTCTTTATTGAAAATGAAAATGACATGTTAAAAGGGCATCCGCCCGAAGAGGTCTGTAAAATGTTGCAATGCACATACACAACCAGCAATGTAAACCAAGGCTTGCAGAAGTGCAGTATAAAATCTGCTCACCACCCTTGTAATGAGCGCCTAAGGGAAGCCGCACACAGCACAGCCATCAGGGACCATAAGCAGCAGCAATGAGAATGCACAAAAAAAGATAAAACAGTTGTGCAAAGATCAAGTGACCCACTTGAACTGACCGTTCAAAATCTGCAGATTTAGATGATTACCCCTTCCTTTCTTCTTTTGAGTTACTTCAAAATTTACTTCTAGAAGTTTGATGTAAGATGGATAGCTAGTGGAAAATACAGTCTCAAGCTTTCAGCAAACACTGCTTGCTCTTTCAGCACTAAGGATAGCATACTCTTGAACAGAGGCCACTTCTTAAGCAAAAGATGCACAGATAGACACACACACAAAACAGACAAGCTAAATATTGCTGAACTGTATCAGTTCTAGGAGCAAAATGTTATCCTCCCCACATACTCTGCTGCTGAAACCCCTCCAAATTCAAGACATATTTCTGCTGATGCTCTACTGAAGAGGTACATAGAAAAGAGGTAGAAGTGGTATCTCTCATACTTGACAACACCCGGACTCCTTGCGACTGAAATAGCTACTCTTTAGCTTACGCAGACTGTTTCTAGCCTGCTGATGGAGGAGAATTTGGGCTATTTTCTACTGTTGTGCCCCACTTCCTAAGTGCTTTATTAGCATAGCTCTGTCAGTGCATCTTCTCAGCTGCCTGCAAATAAAGAGTAGACAGATGCAAGGCTTTTTTCTCCTCGTTGGGGTAATTTCTTAGCCATACCAAACCAGCCTGCTTTGTTGCAGTGCCGTCTGTGTAACCTGAATCCTTGCAGAAAGCAGTTCAGGTTCAAGGACAGGGTCTCAAAGACCTTTTGCATACCAGCACTCCTTGACCTCTCTGATCCTATAGCCAGGTGCCACCTGTGGCTCTGGAGTGCTACTCTTACCTTGCATGGCATTTCAAGGGCACACATTCATGCAAAAACACTGTATGTAGGAAATCTGAAAAAAGGGGCACAACTTTGGCGCACAGTAACCTGGTCTGAAAGAAACATCCGACCTCTCATGCGTGTTTCTGGCGCACACGGCATTCCTTGCATTCCAGCGACGCTTTTGCGAGAACGAAACTTTTTGTCTGAAGCAGGGAGACTGTTTCCAATGTGCCCTTGATTGTGAAACCACTGGAAGAGGCTCTTTACAGAGCTGCTCCAGTTTGGGCAGTCTTCTCCAATGGCTCAGCACTGTTTTCCACACAGCATCCAAGCCGAGAGACGCAAGGGTGAGTCTTTAAATGCAGACTCTGGAAATGTCTGTGCCACCTTGATTTCCACAACCATAAAATGGGGGATACCAGTTATTTAACTTCTAGAAAGGACTGTGAAAAAGTGTTTTGAAAGTGTTGGAAGCTGTTCTGCTGACAAAAAACCTGTTACCAGAAATGTTCTCCTTCATAAAATGGTGTTTGCTGATTTACACAAAACTGTTGACCTTTTCTGTATCAAAATGAACCCTTTATATCAGTTTTTCTTATTTGTGTTTGGGAGGAGTTTCAGGCTCCTGCTTTACATTCAAGCTGCAAATGCAGCACTGTTCCAGTGCTTCATTACTTGTGTTTCCAACTATCCTGACGCTTAAGACAGGAAAATAAAAATTCAAATCCATTCAGCAGCCAGAGCAACATCTTAAAGGCAAGCCATCTCCTTCACCACGGGCACAGACACACAGAATAATTATCTCAACATCTCACATAATAATGACAAAGAGGAGTTTTTATTCCATGCCAACGTTAAGACAAAGTAACTGCTTTAAAACCAAAGGTGTCTCCAAATACAGGGATGTTTCTCCTTTGCATCCTTCTATTTAAATGTTAAATTTTTCTGCCACTGTCCCTAACCCAGAAAACACTCCCATACACATAAGCAAATGCTCAACTTTTACTCAGTGGAAACAGGACCCAGAGTGAGGCACCCAGTCCTGATCCAAGCATGTGCTTTCTTGCTCTCTCAAACCAAGGTCTTGTACAGGTATTTCACAAATCTAAGTGCAGGAGGGGCTGATTCAAAATCAGTGGAAGGTGCTGTCCAATTCTGGGCAGTGATCCAATCCTGAAAAAGCCCCACTTCAAAAAAAAAAAAAAAAAAAAGCAACCATCCCACAGAAATCAATGGGAATAAGGCACTTGGCTTTTGGAGATGAAATACCCTGTTGTGGCCCATTCTAATTCCTCCACTTCTTGTACAAGCATTTCTCAGCTTGGCTTCTTCCAAAAGAAAGACACATTTTAAAGTATGCTTTGCATGCACAGGGCTTGATAACAACCTCTCATACATCTTTTTCTCTCATTGCTCTTGCAGAAAAAAGGAGAGGAAAAATCTTCTGAAAGTACGGAGTACAAAATCTGTCTCCTATCTAGAAATTATTATATAAAACTTACAACCTGGTGATCTAAGAGAGCCCTCTAAAAACATCCTTTTGCCATTTGTCACTGGTTTATCTTCTTTTTCTCCCCATTTTTTCCAGTTTCAGCTGGAAGGGCAGCAGCTGTGCTTAGTTGGAAGCAAAACCATTTTACTTAGAACCACTTCAAATTGCAAGGAGGTTGACTGATGGTGTGTTGCCATTCAGAAAATGTCAGCCCATTACTATATGCAACACACTGTAACATGGTATGGCCTCACGTACAAATGTCAGAAGCTTTCCGAGAACTTCGCATCATTCATAAAAACAAAGAAAGTGTAAATCAGCGATCTGCTAGCTCATCTCTCCTCCCTTTCAATACAACTGGTCTAAGCAGGCAGTTAACTTAGCAGAACAAAATTAATGAAATAGTCTGACTAAAATACTAACGGAGATAATACATGAACTGGCAAAACCTCTATAAAGCTGAAGTTACAACTGAAGAGTGGGTAATAAACTGTATGGGTTGTGAGACCATCTCAGATTTGTGCTTGGGAATTTAATAACCATTTTTGTTAAAGATACACATTTCCGATGTTTTGAAAATTTGGCTGCAAAATGAGTTGTTTATTTTGACCTGTTGTTCTTCTATATGCACTGTTACCTTCCTGTACAATCTCTGGATTAATAATACATAAGTCTTCACATAGATCTGAAAAAAATTAGTTATGGGCTGGCTGCAGGAGTTATTAGGTGAAGTTTTACAGTCTGCATCATACAGCAAGTAAGATTAGATGATCCTAATGTTCCCTTCTGGACCCAAAATCTATGAACATGTATTCTTAGAAAGAAAACAAGTCTCTGAGCATGGTTACCACTTCAGCCACAGAAAAGGAAGGAGTAAAATATGATTTGTTTATTTAAAACATGCGCTAGAGTTGTCTTCAGCAAGTAGCGACCACTAACCCTGCAGAAACATGTCACCAGGCTTCATACAAAGCAGTCAGGCATTGTACAGAAAGTTCAGCCCAACAATCAATGGAGAAACACATAAGAATGTGTCTTTTGTATGAGGCAGCACTTGCAGCACGGGTAGTCAGTACTTGGGGGGAATGGACCACCCTCTTTAATAAGCAGGATCCACTGCTCACAGCCTGCTGGCTGACTCAGCACTCGCACAGATGACAATAAAGAGGCAAAAAAACTCAAACCCTCTGAGGACTTTGAAAAGCACCAGAAGAAAAACGTCATGGGCGTGTAAATCATCGACTAACAGCCTGAGAATATTATTTTGTCTGTAGATGGAAAAAGTAAAAGCAGTCATCTCCTCCAAGAACATGCATAACGAAAAAGAAGATGCTTCTAAGAAGCCCATTAAATGGGTACGGTCCAGCTCACATGTTCAAGTTTCTCACAAAAATATTGGTGCCTCTTTCACCCACTAGCTCCCTGCTATGGAAAAACACTTCTTCAGAGTCTGGAAAATGCTGTTTGATCTCAGTAAATTACATCTCACTGCTTGTCGGTTTCTGATTGATGGTGCAACTTAGGGAACAATATCTGTGTGTGGAATACTGTTTGGAGAAGCAGTCAGGGATTATTGAAAATACAGTATTTATGCAGTTTAAAAATCAGTGGCACATTACGCACAACTTTTTTCTAGAGTGATGAAAAATTACTGAAGTACATTTGGGAACAAAGGGTATAAGGTCTTTTGTCTATTTGTAAGAACACTCGACTGGTAAGACTTCTTAGTGAGTTAGTAGTGATGGATGCAAGAAAAAGTGTCAACCGCAGTTGAGCATAAAGCCAACTGCTTCTCTGACCAATGGGCAGAAAGGAAGACGTCACTGTTCAATGGTGGTCAGAAAAGAGGGAAGAAAATAAAATTGAAGAAAAGAGAAGGAAAATGAACCAAGGATCACTGATTTCTCTAAGCCATTTAAAACTACTGGAGAAGGACGAAAAGGCTAAGGTTTCATCACACCACGTGTTGTTTATTCATCTATCTGATACGTCACAGTTAGCTGGAAGACTTTCAGAAAACAGCCACTCCGAAAGAGCAGCCATCTCCTCAGTATAAATCATTCTGGAGTTACTGAATTCAAGGGCTCAGTGCTGATTTACACCAGCCACAGGTATGACTTTATACACACCTCACCTTCCAAAACTTCATTTGAGTCCTTAAGGTCCTGTCATGACACAACCACTGTATTTTTTAGCACAACACAAATGCAACCAGACACCAGGACATCAGCCACAGAAAGGCCATGACTGAAAACAATTATGGAACCTACGCAACATACATCCTTCCATCAGATATAAAGAGGAGAAGATTAATTTCAATGTATAAGTGCATCAGAGAAGCAAATGAGGATGGATGCTGTTGCCAGTGGTGTGACTCTGTGCAAAAAAAAAAAAAAAAAACCCACACAAAAATTTGGCAGGTGTAAAGTAAACAAAAAGAAATACTTCCCACAGATGACACAAAATTAAACTGCCAAATTCATTGATTGCTACAGAGAGACAAAAAGTGTGAGAAGCTTCTGGAAGGGTTAGGTCAATTCACGGAGTGCAGGTCTGCTGCTGGTAACTGAAATGATGGTTCAGAAGCAATCAACAGCTCAGGACACCTTTGAATGCTGTAGGAGTGTGAGGATTTTGGACATACGAAGTAGGGTCACCCTACTCTTTCTCTGTTTCTCTTCTTCTTTCTCTGGCATCAGTTACTGTCCCGTTCCAGGGACAGGGAAGCAGCTCAGTGGAGTGGGTCTACTCCAGCAGGGCCATGTCAATGTCTGTGTGTGCACTCTACCTGCTACTGGAGCAAGAGAGCAAGGAAGCGAGAGAAACATTGTCAAAACCACAGGGTAAATTGACTAACACTTCCCTGGAAATGACTGCAGATTATAGCAATCCTTAGGACAGCCCAGAAACACTGGATACGAGAAGAAAAATTTATCTGCAGTAGTTTTAAATTAAGTAACATGCTGTGATGAGTTTGAAAGCAAACAAGGAAGCAAGTCTGCAAAGGGCTTCATGACATGGTTGGGATGCAGAAATAGTTCCCACACATGGTTCAGAAAGAAGAGGACGGCAAAGGCTCAGTGGGAGGCCTGTGGAAAAAATCACAGACAGCATGTCTGAGAAGGAAAGAAAGAAAAGATAATTCTGTGGTTGGGGCAAAGATAATTCTTTGTTGCTGTGAGGAAGCCAGGTGGTGAGCACCAAAGATGGCACCTCAAGTGACTCTTTGTACAACTTAAGAGACATACATAGGAGCAGAAAGGTACGACTAACTGCGCTCCTGAACCACGACACTTGTGAAGTACAAGTTTGCACTACTGTACGGTAACAGCCCTACGTTGCCACCGCACTACAAGCCTTCCAGAAAACAGCCACCATCTTGTAAACACCTACTTTCTGATGCCTAGCTTCCTTCTCAGCAGCAACCCACACCTCCTGGGTGCCTGCCCCAAGGCAAGGCGGTCCCAGATGCCCCCACGGGTGCACTTACCTCTCGCTTTTGACTCCGCGTAGGAGGGGATGTCCTCAGAGGTCAGGATTTGGGGGAGGCACGTGGGAGCACCAACCCCCTGTCCCAGGTAGGAAGCAGGTGGGTAGTATGAGCACATGCGGTACTGGGAGCTGACGGCGTGGCGGCTCTCCATGCCCTTCACCTGTCAGAAAGAGAAGTGCAACAGCAGCCTGTGAAAGCTGAGCCCCAGCACCACACAGGCACCCCACTGCCCCACACACACGCGGCTTTGAAGGAGGTCACGGAGGGTGCGTGGGAAGTAAAGTCCTGACACACTGCCCTTGGGTTTTTGCTTTGGTTGGCTGACTGCACGCCCACGCCGCTCAGCTACAGGTGAGCTGGATTGGTATGGGATGTGGCCCAGCAGCAGCAGCAGCAGCACCAGCATACCTATGGCTGGTTTATCTTACCTCAGGTGAAGCTGCATCTGGCACACACACATGTACCCTTCACTGCAAGGAGCTTCCTGGCAAGTGCCCTGCTTGTGGCACAGACAACACCATGGGAAGCTTTCCAGATCCCTTCAACTGCACACACCCAGCCAGTGTCAGAGGTGAAGTGTCCATCCAGTCCCTACACCTCCCCACAGACTAACCCGTCTCAGACTGGTGGTAACTGCCCTGCCAGGGACCTACAGGGTGGCTAAGGAGGACAGTCCTACTGACCGACTCACTCAGGACACGCCCCACGGCATCTGAGCTATGACACACATACACACAAACACATCGCTTTTCTTACAACCCAGCAAGATGGAAAAATATTTTCGTGATTTACCCAGAGAAATCAAGCTGTCGACAGACTACATGAGAAACCTGTAGTGGAGCCACAGCTGGACACCAGCCAGCAGGTCCACTGTCTCAGCACGGTGTCCACCAGACAACCCCTTCTCCCTCCCGCAGCCTGCAGCAAAGTTGGCAGCACTCAGAAATCAAAGTTTACCCTACTCCAATGCCCTGAAATCATCCAAACCGATCTCCTCAGAGAGGTGGTAATGCTTTTTTTAATTTTTGTTTTATGAAAGAACTACTATCTACTATTATTTGTTCCAAAGCCCTACAATGTAGCGTGGCTACAGTGCTCCAAAAAATGCAGCCAAACACTTCACAAGATTAAGATTTTCAACAGGAAAGGTAACGCTACCTGGTCTCCCTAAGTCTGTTGGGCAGCAAATGATTGTAAGATGGAAAGCTTCTGGGCAGAGAAAAAATATCACAGTTTTGTACCAGGTATAAAGGTAGCAGTGCCAACAGTAACACACGTCCAGCTATGCCATTAGACATTATCTTCGCAAGCAGAAGTGCCTGACAGCCTTTTCAGCCGCATCTCACCTCAGTTAGAGGAGCTCTGCCCGCTCTACTGCAGTCCCCTTGGGTCCCAGCCAGCCGCCCGTGCAGCCCTGCTCCTCTGCCCTTCCTGGGCTGCGAAGCTCAGACCCAGGGAGCAGCGGAAGCAGGGGGTGAACCTGCTATCCCAGATGGCCACCCAGCACCAGCAGACCCCCAGGGTCTGGTCCTGGCAGAAGGAGCCACCAGCACCTCTCAGCAAAGCAGCCAGAATGCAGTCACCCCTTGTTTTCCAGGGGTCCCCTTAATAATTCAATATTCATTTTAGTAGACCTAGCTGGAAATAACGTGGCCCGAGTCACATAAAATCCTGCTAGTGCCCACTGAGACAGAGGGCAACATCCCACTTTCCATATGGAGCCAGGTTTGCAGTGAGATTAAGTGCCGAGAGAGAGCAATGGCTGTTTACAGGAAGCAAAGTGCACTTCTGCACGTCTTCTGACAGCAGCGCAGTTGCACGTATTTGCACACGTACTGAGGGACTGGCAGGACATGCTTTTAGTCTGTGAAAGTAAGAGGTTTTCTATTATAAATTAAAGCAATACTTAAAAGGTGATTTTTCTACCATCTGCACCCCATGCATGCAGAAAAAGCTCAACATGTACCAAAGTTTCATCCATGATAAACAGTAAATTGCTCTTAAAAAAATCTAATGTGTCATCCCAAGGAAGCCTGAACTCAAAAGAGCCACCGACAGACCCTCTGCTGTTCTGACAAAGGGTAGTCTCCTCTTGGAAACAGACATCTGTGCTTTGCACAGACTCCCTCAAAAAAACCCAGGCTGCCTCTGCCCTGAAATTACAGATTAACAATACAAACTGCCCAAAAGCTCAGTCCAAAGGCCATTTTGAATCTGCACATTTGCAAAGCTCAACAGCTCTAGAAGTACTGGGGAAAAAAAGTTAGCAAACTCCTCTCTGGCTGCCGTTTTGCACGCACCGTTTTGCACTTCCTTCCCTCGGTGGGGCAGGGCTGTGGGCAACATCCACGGTCCTCACATCTCCACCTCTCCCTTGTGCAAGTGCATGTGTGCAGGCGTACAACTGAGAAAAGATCGCCTGCAGGAGACAGCATTACTTCAGCTGTAAGAAAATGGAGGGATCACTCCCTGGCACTGAAACAATCACGTGCAGGTTTCCTCTTCCTGTAGAGTGGATGCAGTGACCTGTTTCCTTTCAAACCTTTTTTTAGGGTTTTTCTCCATTTCTTAAAAAAACAACTCACCTAAAATCTCTGGATGCAATGAATTATTACTACTATTATTATTAGTGTGTGGTAGCTGGCTAGCAAGAGACATGTTTTATAATCTTATTACCCACACCAAGTCTATGAACCGCAGTTCGACCGACAGCCAGAGGCTTGGCTCTGCAAAGAATATGCTGTGTATTAACCGCTGAAGAAAATCTAAAAGCTTTTGGGTTTGTTTTATTAAACTGTTTAGAATACACTCCGCAGTAAATCTGAACCGTAAGGTTTCCTTTTTATAGTGCTTAGCAATCCTATTTTACAGTAACAATAAAAAAACAACCAGTCATAAAAATTCTTGACCTTAGCGCCGCATTAAAAAGGGGGCTTAGAAGATCATTACCCCATGAGAAGGGGCATTTGCTCTGTATTAACTCCTGCAGCTCTGGAGAGTCCTTGCACATTTTTGGGTGCCAGAAAGGGAGATAAAAACAGCCCTGGGGAGGCCCTGGAATATTCAGATTATTTCTAACCTGGGGCAGTTCAGCCTTCCAAATGCTGCAGCCAGGTATCCCAAACCTGGTCCTGTCCTGCAGGACCTGGGGTCATGCAGGGATCACAGGAGGAGATGCCTGGCCCTCTGGTGTCTCCTCCTGCCTCCCTTGTCCCTTCCAGCCCTACAGCGAGGCCAAGACAGGCAAGGGCTGGGACAGTCCCACAAGCCACTCTGGTTCGTATCACCGCAGGCTCTGCGCCATAAGAACAAGGCATGTTTTAGGTGAGGAAGTGCTGTGGAAGGGAAGGGCATGTACTTGCTCTTTGCAGAGAGCAAGTTGAGCTCCTGAATTGAACACCCGAGTTACTCACTTACAGTGCATCCCCCTCCAGCCACACATCACTCGTGCCCTGCCCCAGCTGCAGGATTGATTCACCAAGTACCTCACTGACTTCAGTGGGAGACACAGATCATCGGAGAAGCACATTTGACCTATTCAACGTTTATGGGTTCCCCTAAATAGTACAACACAGCGCACACTCACTAACTTTTTAAAGGATGTACTGCAAGCAACAGTGGGGTGCTTATAACTCACGAACAAATAAATATGGCCTGATCAAAAGACCATGCACGCAGTGGAAATTCTTCCCCTGTTCCCTTGTGTCATGGTTTAACCCCAGCTGGCAACTAAGCACCACACAGCTGCTCACGCACTCCCCCACCCAGTGGGATGGGGGAAAGAATAAAAAAAAAAAAAACAAACTTGTGGGCTGAGATAAAGACAGTTTAATAGGACAGAAAGGAAGGAAAATGATAATGATAATAAAAAAATTACAATGCTACTACTAAAAGAATTAGAATATACAAAACAAGTGATGCACAACGCAATTGCTCACTACTCGCCAACCGATGCCCAGTTAGTTCCCAAGCAGCAATCAGCCCCTCCCAGCCAGCTTCTTCCAGTTTATACACTGGGCATGACATCATATGGTATGGAATATTCCTTTGGCCAGTTTGGGTCAGCTGTCCTGGCTGTGTCCCCTCCCAACTTCTTGTGCCCCTCCAGCCTTCCTGCTGGCTGGGCATGAGAAGCTGGAAAATCCTTGACTTAGTATAAACACTACTTAGCAACAACTAAAAACATCAGTGTGTTATCAACATTTATTTCCTACTAAATCCAAAACACTGTACTATACCAGCTACTACGAAGAAAATTAACTCTATCCCAGCCAAAATCAGGACACCTTGTAAAGCCAATATGGGGAATCAAGAGGTAGCTACAGCTTGTCCACAAACAGGCAAGCTGGAAGCAGGATTTGTCCGTCACTGACCACAACAGTCAGTGCAGCCCTACAGCAGTGCCCAATAGTGACAGAATATGTAGCAAAAGCCAGAGAAGCATAAAGAAAATGCTCTTGCATCAGTTCAGACCATTCCTGCAAAAAAGCTTTCTCAACAGCTGGTGGAAGAGCAATGTAAAGCCCAGATCCTCCTTCCAAGATCCTGGCAGCATCTGCAAACCTTTACATATCTTCTTCATGGAGGAAGAGCCAAGGAGAGGAGGTGGCCAAACCAGAGACAGAAAATAGGCAAGGCAGGCACAAGTAGTGCCTCACTTCTCCTTCCAGCCTCAGAGACTAGAAAATGGTCCTGCCCTTCCCCGATGATTTATTCAGACAAAACGTCACCCAGGTAATTCTTCTATTTGCAGAAGATTGCCAGCCGCAATCTCCTTGCGAGCAAGCCAGTGTTACTCTTAGCAGCACCTTCACATTTTGCAGTCAATCCTAACTATGGGGCTTATTCCCAAGAAGGACAAGTAGGAGGAGGTCACGGATGCTAATCCTGCGTGACAAGGCCTGCAAAAAACTCAGAGCAATAGAAGAGACCAAGGTACTATCCTTTGGCTCTGCCACTGGTGTGCAATGTGATCTCAGCCAAATCACTTCACCCAGGCTTTCCATCCCTCTGTCTCACCCATGACTCACCAAGAGCTGCCTTAAATCAAAACCAGTAATCATGGAAACACCAGAGAAACTCTGTTAAAAGTTTTAACATAGCCTCCTCCTTCCGCCTTTTTTCTTTTTGAAATAAGAACAGTCTAATAACTAAAGTAAAATAAAATATAATACTAGCAATAATAAAAAATATAATAATAATAATAGTAATGAAAAGGAATATAACAACAAAAAAGAGAAATTAGACCCAAGAAAAGACAAGTGATGCACAATGCAGTTGCTCACCACCCACTGACTGATGCCTGAGCAGCGATCCGCCCCTCCTGGCCAACTCCCCCCAGTTTATATACTGGGCATGACGTTCTATGGTATGGAATATCCCTTTGGCTAGTTCAGGTCAGCTGCCCCGGCTATGCTCCCTCCCAGCTTCTTGCACACCTGCTTGCTGGCAGAGCATGGGAAACTGAAAAGTCCTTAACTTAGGATAAGTGCTACTTAGCAACAACTAAAACATCAGCATGTTATCAACATTATTCTCACACTAAATCCAAAACACAGCACTGTACCAGCTACTAAGAAGAAAATTAACTCTGTCCCAGCTGAAACCAGGACAATCTTAAAAATAAAGCCAGCTTTAGGGGGCATAAAATTGCATTTTGCACTTATGTGTTGTTGTTTGCAAACAACAGAATTCAGAGGTCAGTTTTTGGCAAGAGGCGAGAAGGCATCCGATGGGCACCGGAGTGGAAATCCAGACATCAGGAATCTCTCCTCTGTCACCTGCGGGCTGTGTGACCATGGGCAAGTTATTTAACACTTCCCTGCCTCAGTTTCCCCAGCTGTAAACGAGGGTTGCTGCTGCTCTCCCACCTTGCAATGCTACTGCCCATGAGCTGACCCCTCACAACTACTGCTGCACTTATGCCGCCCAAAGTGGCTTTGTTTCGTTCCTAAAACTAGCTAAGCACATTTTCCAGCACGAGGAAAAAACGAGTCTATGATACCCTGCCTTGACTTACTTTGATTCTAGCACAGAAAATACAAGAGACATCTATATCTGTCCCTCCTTGATAGACAAACTTAATTAACCTTTGCTATTCTGTTCCAACCTATTCTTTTAGACAAAGGCAGTGACCCATAAACAATATGTTACCATCAGAATCTCAACTGCGGTGACACCTAGAGATATAGCCCTATCAGCAGTATCGGAAAATAAACCGCTTAGATTAGCTCCTCCAAGAAATATGGATTGCATTCATGTCACACATGAGCTGTCAGAAACATTAGGATACTTTTAGCATAAATCTGTAGTGTGAAGGGTATGTTATGAATACAGTATATAATACACTGCTTATACATAAAATTGGGATTGTGTCATGTGACTTGCACAATGTGTATATATTTACACACACACTTTACACATTTTACACCTATTTCTGGAGAGTTAGACCGCACATTTCTGTAAGAAGGCCAGGCTTATTAGAGGAAAAACTATGCCAGAAACTAGAAACAGGCTGTAGAAGTTGAAAATAGCAATCTTTTTTACTAGCAAGCAGCTATTCTTAAGAGTTCAAACTGCTAGCTGCCCTATCACAGCCACACTTTTCTGGATTTAGTAGAAGACAGTTTTATATGTTTGCTACATTTTAAGAAATCCTTAAAAAACAGTTTCCTACCTCAGCAATGCTAAATATTTCACTTCCAAATGGTAAATGTAATTCCTGTATTAGAAAATGAGTTAAAATTTCTCAGTCTGACTCTCACCAATACTTATTTCAGGTTTTTGCTCTAAACTGGTTTAAGGAAAGAAAAAACCAGTTGAGGTTTTAGAAGTGAAAATACTGGTTTGCCAAGCTGCATTAAAAAAAAAAAAAAGCAAGAAAGAAAGCAAGAAAGAAAGCAAGAAAGAAAGCAAGAAAGAAAGCAAGAAAGAAAGCAAGAAAGAAAGCAAGAAAGGGGAAAAAACACCTCAGAGCATACAACAGAAACTACATGAAATTCTGAAATTTGTCCAAAACCTTCTGGCCAGCCCTAACCTTTCTCTGAAGCAGGATCCCTGGAGTTACCAGAGTAACAAAGAAAATGCAGCCACTGGTCCCCAGGTGTGAGGGCACATTCTGCATCTTGCAGATTTTTCATGGTCCGGCTGTAGGAACCAGAAGAGTTTTAACACTTTTTGGGGAGGACGCCGACTCAGAAGGAGTCACGATTATCCTTATGCTGTGGGTCACACGCCAGCAGTTTCATTGCCAGCTTGGAGAATTAAACCTGATTAGATTCAGACGTGTCCATCCAGGTTTTACTTCTGTTGTGGTAGACAAGACTGCAGTCACCCCATCATGTTCCAGTTGCTCTCCCTAAGCGGGTCGCAGTGAGACCAGTTTCAGAAGCACCAACTTCCACTGTATACCAACATGCTCTGACTTGCAGTACTAACGTTGGTGAACTCATTTAACTGTTAATTGGATTGAATGCACATAAATTCCTGTTGTAATGAACAATTACGAGAGCTTCAAGGGAGGGTCCAGATGCTTACACAGAACTGGAGTGAAAGGAGATGCACAGTAACCACCACATCTGCGACATTGCCTCTCTGACCTAAGCTTGTCTTTTCTTCAGGTGCAACACCAGACATATCTGATTATCTGCCTTAGAGCTGGCAAAAGCAGCAGAATATAAATGACTGAAGGGTGCTTGACCAAAACTATCATCTTCATTACGCTTATCAAATCATGATGGATACAGCTTCTGGGATAATTGTATACAAATGAACAAAACCTACACAGAAATATCTAAAAAATTTGCACCTCTATGAATCCACTCAAGTACATGAGCCTCTGCAAAGAACAAAGACTAATGAAATCTGACATTAATCTACATTAAAGATTCAGTGATTCAGTTTATTTGCCAAGGCTCAATGATGCATTAATCCTCATCCCATCCCACACACACTCACACGTTTCCTCCCTGCCTTTTCTCCCTTGCTCCCTAAATTCTGAAACAGCAGACAGCTGGGCTGCTCAAGGCCTTGTCTGCATCCAGAAGTTATCTTACTTTAAGTACGCAATTCTCCTTGTGTGGTCACAGTTATTCCAGGACAAGTGAGCCTCCAACAACAGAGCCTGGAAAAGGCAGGGGTCTTGTCTACACTGCTTAAACTAGGATACCTTCCAGTGAGCACATGGGTGACTTATACCAACAAAGAAGCCCTCCTGTGGGCTCACAGCTTAGCAAGCTGCCCTGATTCGGTTACAGCAGGCATTGCACAGCTATCATTTTGGTAAAGAAGCAAAAATCAAAAACCTTGATCAAAACAGTTATAGCACTACCAGTCACATGAGCAGACTCACTCATACTGGAAGACTGGTTAAGAAAGCCTGTGCATGTAAAAAATAAACTCTGTCAGTACAGGCAGTCCAGCAAAAATCCCTCTGTACATATAGCTACGTGTTTCCTCTGGAGAGAATCAGCCTCCATAGGTTTGCCAGCAAAACCCTCTGAAAGTGTAAGCAAGGTCTGATTCCTCTTTGTGGATCATGCTTTGAAACTCTCCTGTAACTCCTTACCGTGCTTGACAGAGAAACTCATCCATCCTTCTCCATTTAACACTATATTTCTGTGATCTTCCCTTGCTGGTAACCTTCCATGCGCAGAATCAATGTTTAACCACATGCAGCAGCTGAGAGCTCATTCCCCTTGCAACAAACCATCTTCAGTGCCATGCAGTGTTTTACAACCTCGGCATCACTGCACCCACTGCCATCAAACATTATCTAGCCTAGCTCTCACTAAAACTTTTTATGATTATTTGTGCAATGTTATGCTGTCATAACAGTATGCAAGCCCCCTGATTCGTAACTCTTCCAGCAATAACAATCCTTCTCGCAGATCAGCCTCTGAGAAACAGCTTTTAAGTTACATGACACTGACCTTGAACTACACTCTGCCCTACTAAACAGGAGAGGTGGGTCCTGGTTTTAGGTCATTTAGAAGCTGGGGAGCTGTCACTTCTGCAGGCAGAAAGCACTACCTCTAGTCTCTCTGCACAGACATCTCACCAGAACAGCACTGAGAGACCCCAAAAGGTTTGGCCAGGAGAAATTAAAATCTTAGGTGAGGTAAATCACTAAATTCACATGGAGGTGAATGGAACCATGTGATACATCCCACAAGGTGGAAATGAACACCCAGCATTTGGAGCCTGCTGGTCGAAGGAAAACGGTCCTTTTTGACAACAACCACCTCTTTTTTCCTCAGTCACGTCTTTGGTATCCCACTAATTTGAGCGGCACTTAAGCAGAAGTTAGCTACAGATTCTGCAGGGCCCCAAGAGAAAAATGCATGGAAAACACACTATTGCTTTTCTTTCTTTAAGGAGCGTCAAAGGTCCCACAAGAAACAGGCAATCTCACAGTGAGACAAAGGACCCTCTAGGCCAAGACTTCTTACACATACAGTCTAGTTTCAAATGACAGTACACGACAACAGAATCAACAGGACACCATCTTCATTCCAAGGTTTAACATACTCTAACATACCCTCATGTATCTCTTCCTCAAACACTACGCGCTAGGATACCTGTAATTTACTCTCCTTTCTCCCAAGCAAGTAAAATCACAGAAGTCTCTGCTGGCTGGAGGAATGGTGAAGTGTTGGACTAGCAGCCTGCAAGAACATTATTTTCACAAGACTGAAATGTTGCTGCCCCTTATTTGTGTTGTGATGGTGTCTCCAAGCATCAGCTCTGCAGCAGGCTCCTGCAGCAGGCTCTTACAAGCTAAGTACTGCAAAAGCTTCAGAAGAAAGCTTCTATCTGAAATACTCTGCTATGACGTGCCAGGTTAACCCAACCAACCAGAATGAAAAAGCTAAAAAAGCACTGGTACCTCACCTCATTACCACGCACAAAATCCTATCCCCAGCTTGCCTTGACTAATTCTCCCCCCGGTCTGGTGATCAAATTCAGCAGCTAGAGAGGTAGAGAAGATGCTATCAACTGACCTAACTGAAAAGGAGTACCTCTGTGTATTTGAAGGTGATTGCAGTGAAGCCTATCAACATACTGAGAGAAGAAAGCTCTCGTGGTGTGGGATCACACAGCAGAAGGAAGGGAGCTCTTTTCCCCATACAGCTGTACTGATGGTGAAAAAGGGATACAGGATAGTACTAAAGGCAGACTGTTGTAAAGCCATGATCTTAAAATTCATGGACCTGCCAGCTGTTGCCCCAGGAGGTGCCCGCATTTTCAGAAGGACTCTTCCATGAAAAAAGTGTCTAATGATAGGAAAGCCTCACTGAAGGTGATGTGGACTGCTACAGTAATTGTAACCACTCTGGCTTTAGCTCCAGCTCCTCGGTATCAGAAGTTAAAATGCCCTTTCAGAGTTGGTCCCTGTGCCAGAATTGCTATTCTCTGTCAGCAAAGGGGATGACCCATCTGCTCCCTTCAGAAAGGAGGTTTTGGTGGGCATTTAATCTTTCATTGTTGAGTGGTTTCACAACAGAGCCTTTGCAGAAGGCAGCCTGCCCTCTCTTGATGCTCTACAGAAGAGGTCTGCCCTCTGCTGCCCTTGGACAAGGGACACAGGCGTAGGCAGACTCAGAGGGTGTAGCCTCCCAAGTTCAATCTCAGACAGAAAAGCACCACTGCAGCCCAAGACCAAAGAGCCTCAGGGTCACTGAAATGGCTCCTCTTCCCTTGCCAGGAATCCCCTGCCTTGGCAGATGTCCCCTTTTTCCAGTCTCCGACCATTACTGAGTTGGAGGCTACAATTATCAAGTCCTAGAGCGAGAGGGCTCGGTTGGCTTTATACCCTAACCAATGAAGTACACAGAGCTCTGGTGCCAACCTCTGAGGCACAGCCTGCAACCTGAGCTACCCAAGTTGAAATTGCAAGCCCTGGAGCTGACACTGCCAGAACACGCCATAAGCAACACGCCACGTCACATTCAACTGGCTGCCACCAACCCACTGCACAACAGCATGGTCTCCTGGCTCACTTCAGCATCTTGGATGTGAAAGATGGAAGAGAAAAGAACAGGTTCCTGAAGAGCAAAGCCTCTCAGAAATGACACCTGAAGCTCCCAGGGCGCTATGCTGGGTAATTCAGTTGGACTCTTTTTCCAGAAAACAGCCCATAATCTACTATGATGTAACTCAGAAGATAAAATCAAGTGGGTGCCCTTTCTCAGGGCTTGCGGCAACCTACCTATACCTGTATCATTGCTTTCATTGTGCTGCATCATAACCACCCATTTCGGCTAACTTTCCTAACATGGATCCTAACCCCTCCCTGGAATCTGGTTCTGGTTTTGCACTGCCATGAAACCAGCAAACAGGAGGTCAGAATCAGGCCCAAGAAACAGCTTATTGTCCAATTCACTCTTTCACATAACACCTCTGTAACATCGTACCTGCCACTGCTTTCCTGACTGGCCTGGCATGTATGTTGCTGGGAGGCTTCGAAGGCTGTTCTTCATGGCCGACCCTACAATCGTACCCCCTGTCTCACTTGAGGAAGGCTCACTGGCCACTGCCATTTGGTACTGGGAGTAGTTGTACAGGTTGTTATAGTAAGGATACAGAGACGGCTGGTAAAAACTGCTGTAGTAGGTGGAGTCCACAACCAAATCAGACGTGCTCTCCAAGTGCCCTCTGCTGGGGATGGAAGGGATGTCCTGAATGAGCATCCGTCCCTCTGGAAAAGAAAAAAACAAGCCATTATGGAACAGGAGGCTCCATGAAGACCATTACCTTTCACCTTCTGATGAGCTACTTCTCCTGAAGGCTGGACAGAGAGTAGTAAATAGGAAGAGATGGGAGCTGAAAGGGAAATGCGGCTGGATGTTTGGTGGAAACTCAAGTGGACTGACGTCCACTCAAAGCCCAAGATCACCACCTACATGCACTGCAGACCTCAAAACAGGAGACAAAACCAACTGCAGGTTAAGACAATGCTCTGAGCCCTCAAGCAGCATCAGCTGATCTGATGATGATTTACACCAGCTAAGGATGCAGACCTCTATTATTTTTAAATTTTAGCAGTGTGCCAAGTCTCTTTTAACTCCCTGGAAGCAGAAAGGCTCTAGCTACAGGATGACCCCTCTCCAGCCAGTGTCCTGCAGGTGAGAGGACACTTTCAGAACATGCCTCTAGAAAGGGCAAACAGGCACAAGGCGAAGAGAAGCTGCAGCAGGGGAAGTACCACGTGACCAGCCAAGGTCTCTCAGAAACCCACATGCTACCTCCGAGCAGCGAGGCCCTCAATGCTTGCCCAGCCTCCATACCCAAATTTGGCTCCTGTTTACCTACAAAATCACAGAGCAGAACGAGCTCCCACACCACTGGCAAAAGAGGAGGAGGAGGGGATCACTCGTGACTTGCTGCCTGCACTCCAGAGTGCCTCCAGACCGGAGGCCAGCCGGCTGCACTCCCCGCAGCCTCTCCCTGCAAAGGTCTGCCTGCCCTGTTGTTCCTAAGATGGGGCTGCTTCTCAGAGGATGTTTTAAGTCCCGTTTTCCTCACTCCAGTGTCAACCAGTGCCTTGTGGTATTTGCAAGAATGAAAAAGGAAGGTGCTTTTCAGTACTGTTTCACAGCCAAGCTCTCTCTGACACACTGCATCAGCTACCTGGCCGAGCCAGACACAGCAAAAAACTGCCACAACCTTAGGAAGTCTAACCACACGGTGAATATACATTTACATATTAAACAAGGGAGCAACTGTAAATCCCACCATCGACACAGCCCTGGTTCTAGCTCGTATCCCTGTAACCCTGCCCTACACCAACCCTTACAGTGTTTGCAGTGTAATGATCCCTTCTGCAAGGAGCTCCTGCTCTTCCCATGATGTTGTCTAACTCTACCGTGGAGGAGAAAGGGATGTGACTTAAAGCATACTGATGAGCTCTCAAGGGCTATTGGTATGGAGACGAAGCAGCATGGACAATAGGCACGTATGAAATAACAGCCCTAAGAGAAATGTCAGGCAGGCATTGCGTAGTTTGTTCTGCGTCTTTCTCTTGGTATATCTGTACCTTGGTTACTTACCTGCAAAATGAATATGGTGGCAAATACCACTCATGGTAACAACTTCCACTGCCCTGCGTATTAGCTGCACACTAGATCCAATGATTGGTTTTACCAATTATTGCCATTTACAATGCAATTCTGTTTCACTTCTTCAGCTGTAATGAAAGCTCTCTGCAATCATGGATAGTCTCCTTCCAGGTCACTGAACTATACAGTGCCCCCATTCAGCTTTTGCTGACATTTTGTTGACATCAATGAACTATACCCATTTATTAGCAAACAGAGCGTTTTATGCCCCCTGCATCTGATTTTTCTGCCCCTCAGCCCTATGCAAGCAAGAACCAAGCCAAATGGCCTCTTTCATTGGGAGTACCTCTCAAATTTGCACACAGAACAGAGGAGTCTGCAATGCCACAAAAGACCCTTCACAGTTTTTGCACTTTCATATTTTTATGAAATGTTATTATTGCTATTATTCTGCTTCTGGGCAAGCCTCTCATCAAGTCCTTTTGTCCATGTCTTTGATAAAATCAGAACGTAGACCACTGGCACCAAAAAGCCAACAAATCACAGCACAAGCCTGACTCCCCTCCCCAAACTTAGCTCCCGAATAAAGGTGTGGTCCAATTGTTCTGCTTTTCATGCTGTAAAATAGAAGCCAAATGCAAAATCCTCCAACACATTCCCTGCTGGGATACAGATTTCACATGAGACAGAGAAATGCAAAGCAGCTGGCCACAGAACTTCTGGCAGGGCTAAGCTATGCTGCACAGATGTGCAATTTCTTCCGAAACCTCTGCAGTGTCTTTCTACTTGCAGTGCATCGTAACAAGGGATAATACTTTCCGCTAAGGACACTAGCACCAGGAAAATGGGGCCTCTTTACACCTACACATGGAAGGTGAGCCACCCTGAGGTGTCAGCAGCTAAAAGGAAGAGGGGGAGAAAGTAGCAGGCTTTGCTGCAACTTTTGGAAAGGTCTCATGCACTGCACTTCGTAACATGGGACAAGATGGGCTAGGCTAGAACACAGACCTGCCCATAGCTGTCCACAAAATCATACAAGCATCCTTGATGTCTCTGTGATGTTCCAGTGGCCGGTAGTGCTACAGCTCCTTCCTAAAGAAAGAGCAGCAGTGGCAGTCTTCTGCTGCATTAAGTAGGAGAAAAAAATATGCTTTTTGCCCTTTCTTTTCTCTTTCTACCTCTTATCTGTGGTTGGGGTTACCATCACTTGCTACCAGAGGTGCAAAAGGGTTGACTTGCTGTGACCGGTTTTTCCTTTATCTAGCTGCACAACAGTTGCAGCGGTTCAGTGCTCAGGACTGTTACGAATCCACCAGAATGGTCCTCTGCTTTCCTTCTGCTGTCCCTACACTCTCCAATAGCCTCTACAGTACTATCAGCTGCCCTCTCAAGACTCAATAGTGAGCCTGTAGAGCCGCTCACCTGCTCATTCAGCCACCCATGCACCCAAACACATAAATCTCCACATGTCAGCAGCCTGGGGCATTTTTCTCTTATGAACACAGAATTATGGAATCCATGGTCCTTGTAACATCCCTGGCACACAACCTTTCTGAGCTGCTGCCACACCACAGGGATGTGCCCCAGCAGATGAGCAGAAAAAACAGAAGCCATGTGAAAGAGGAAAGTTGAAGCGAAGGGACAGACACACACAACTCCATACAGAACTAGGACTCCTGCGATGGCACTGGAAAGACGGCCAGAAGCGTTAATTTTCCCTAAATCCCAAGCCACATCATGCTTCTGAAGATGTAAGGACTGGCAACATCTGACAAACAGCAGCAGAAAGCTGCCACATGCTCCAACTCACACTTCCCCCCAGATTTAGGAGATGAGTTTTTCTTTGATGACATGCTTTGGGACAAGTCTCTGCTTTTTTTCTGTAGCATGTGGAAGAAATTTGGTGCTTCACCTGGGAGGAGGGAGACATCTCATACAAGACATAGCTTTGTGCCATCCAGACTGTGGGCGGATGTTGGATCAGACCAGGTCAAAGCACGCCAGGGGTTACTCTAAACTCCTTGCAGTCTTGAACTAGCCAGCCTGAGGGAATGATGCCTCTGGAGAGCTGAGCTCTTGCAGGTCTTCAGCGACTCTGGCATGCAACAGATCAAGGGCAGGTCTGCAGTCCAGCTCTACGCTCTTACCCCATCGAGCCTGGCTGAATCATGTCATCTACTACTAATGCATGCACATACATATACAACACGTATAGAACATACACAACTGTAAACACATTAAGGGGAAAGATTTTTGCTATTAATGGAGAAAGCCCTGAAAGTCTTGACTTTTTTCTGACCAATGAAAGCTCAGGAAGAAAAGCAGGTCAGAACAGCCAGCACCTACATGGGATACCTTCAAAGAAGTGCTAAGTGCCAAGGAGTGCAGAACCAAAGGCCAAAGAACCTTGCTAAACTGTCCTATGGATAAAACAAGGCACTTGGAGATCTGCCCAGAGAAGATTTCGTGTTTATCATACACCCAGGAGAGTTTTTGCCCTACCCATGCCAGTCTCTCCAGCTGAAGTCTGCTAGCCAGCTGGTGGGCAAGCATACTGCTTCTGGGCTGCAGCATCCTCAGGCATGGCCACCATTTGCAGAATAGGGCAGATCTATTGGAAGCAATGGCTGTAACTAAGCTTTAACTAACCGGGGTGCCTCTGGTTGGTCTTTGGCCTGTACCTGTAATTCCTGACTCCTACCTACAAGCTGAACCCTCCCACAGCCTCGCCTCTGGCCGCTCAACAAGCAAGGTGTCCTCCTCAAGGGAGGCTGTCAGCCCATGGCTGCATTTTCCACCAGCAAGGAGAGAATACCAAGGTTAAGAAAGCAGCTTTCAGCTGTTTTTGGTTTTTTTTCCAAATGTAATTCAACACAGCTGAATGGCTCTGCTGGCAAGGAGAGGGTCCTCCCCTGCCTCAGAGCTTGCCGCATTATAACACCTGCACGTGAGGGGCAGCCCTGAGGTTCATTGCTCTAAGGGGAGCAATTTTTGAGAGGAATTGAGCTCTGAACAAGGCAACTGCTGCTGCGCCGTCAGACTCCCACTCTGCCCCTCCACCTGCCCTTTAAAACAAGAGGGATGCTGCAGGAGCTGGGCTCACGCCTTGGCTGTCTTCACTGTCTACATGGAAAAACTGGGAAGGGCTCCTGGGTCTTTCTCCTGCTGCTAGCCACAAATTTTAACATTTCACAAGTTGCAAACAGGACACGATTAAAAATATGGGACTGAACCTGTACAAGAAGGAACAGAAATTAGAAGAGCAAACCAAAAAGAGAGTGGTTAAAATTCTCACTCAGTTTTTGGGACACCAAATCTACAATGTAGGGCTGTCAGAGGCTCTCCATGTCTGAGCAACGCTCTTGCAGTGAGACAAGAGTATCCCTTCATGCAGTTGTGCCCTTGGATCTCTAAGCTTTTTTCTATGTCTTTACTAATTCCTGTGGAGAACTGATGCTACTTTTTTTGCACTATGTACACAGTGTGAAATATGGCCCACTCTTTCATAGAAGATCAATATGATGCACGATAAATACTGTTATTGATCTTGCAGTGTTGTAGACGACTCTCCAGCTCTATGGCATATTAACAGTAGTTAACCAGTAATTCATTTCAGGATGGCTGGGATTTTAAGGAAGGTGTGTTCTCGGGGTCAGTTACACATATGGGTCTTATATCAGTAACCTATGAGGGGCTCCTTGGTAGAGCATGGTGAAAAACACTGGTCCAGTCCTCAGTTAATGTAAACCAGTCTCAGACCATTTACTTCAATACAGCTACGGTGATTTACACGAATTTTGGATATGCATGGCAAAATCAACGCAGAAGCCAGCATATAGATCCTCTGTTCCCTTCTTACTTTTTGGGAGGAGAGAGGAGAAATGTCAGAGAATTCACAGGAATTTCTATCATCATCTCTATCTCACAGATGCAAATGTGTTTTTAAGCATACACACCAAGAAATGCAAACACTGAAGTTCTGTCTAATATTCACTCATTCTGGAGTGAGTGGAGTATTGCATGGAGTATTTCCTATTCCTACCAGTACCGTTAAGGGCCAGTTGTACATCTTCTTATACACTGGTAATAGTAATTTAAACATGCCTGGGCAAGCCTCTGATGTTGAGGTCAAATGGCATAGAGTCCATACTATTAGACTTTTTCAGCATCTAAAACAGGGTGGTAGCACCAAATTGCTTACTGGGCATGGTAACTGGACCACACTCAGGAATCTGGGGGAGAATACTAGTCAGCTTGGGACGGAGGCACACCAGGAACTCTTTTAAAAATCAGGATAGCACATACAGTCACGTTTCAATGTCTGGGAGCATGCAGTGGCACAGTTCAATTTACTCATGTGGCTGCAACAGATGATTAGTCTCCATCTGATTGTATATTTCAGCAAAGCGATTCTGTATATGCAGTGTCGCAATTAAGAGAACTTCACTGCCCGCATTTATTGACTTGAGTTCTTATATACACCTATGGTTAGCAGTTTTCATTTCTTCTATGCGTACGACTCTACACATACACAGACACATGCCGCTGAAAATGCAGAAGAAATGTGACTACTCAAGCAACACATTTACTCAAGAAGAAGGAAGGCATAGCCATTGCCCAGTGAGCAGAGTACAGCTTTTGGTAGTTTACATTTCCTGTACTTTTCAATTCAGAGAGACTGTTTTCATCACTGCAGTGTTAGTATCTTCCTGCAAGCCAGCCTCTGCGGCAGGGGACAGTTATGCCACTAAAACGCCAAAAATTAATTATTCAGTCAGGAAACACTTGCCTTCAGACCTCAAAAGAGTGTTGGATCTGCACCTGACCGTTTCCCCTTGGTCAGTATATAAAGCATCAGCACACTCCTATTAACTGGTTTGGCAATATTAAGTCTCACGACGCGTTAGTTCAATTCATAGCTGGCTTTGAGGTCGGACAGTAGCCTTGAACGAGGCTGGTGTGAAATCACTCCCCAACATCATAATCAGAAACACTGGAACAATATGTTTCTCCCACCAGACAATCATGACAGAGCTATTTCAGATGTCAAAGAAAGCTGGCACCATTACTTACTTTCTGCTGAGACACTCTGCCTCCCGAGGAACAAAACCCACACACTTGCTCTGCCTTTGAGAGGAATATTTCTGTTCTCTTCCCATTAGAAGTTGCGGATTATCTTTGGTGCCAGCGTTGAACTTTTAGCTTGCTATAAAGTTAATGTGCTAGACAATGTTCATTGCAGGCAAGGCTGTGGGGCTGTGTATTTTCTGCCACCCCCAAAAAAAGGCCATTATCTGTAATTACCCATTACCATGCATAATTATTTCTTCTATTCTGGTCTATGGCCCCCAGGACTTTATGCTGTTACAGCTCACTGCATTATCTTATCAAATTTGTTAAGGAAGCTTTTTTGACCTTTTGAGCACTTGTCACAGCACATACAAAAGCCGGCAGTAAATTGTCTAAGCATGTAGTATGTGATTTATTATTTGTACCCTGCATAGTGATACCGTACAAAATATTACACACTAACACCTTCGCTGTTCCCACTCCCTGCTTTAGCTAAAATGAGAAGAGGAAAGGAAACCTCTTTAGTAAGAGAAGGAAGGGAATGGGAAGAGGCTGGAGTCTCTCAATGAGAATTTGAGGAACACAACAGTAACACATGGCTAAGCCTTAACATCGGGCTCTGGTGAAGGTCCCAGCTGCTCTCCTCTCCAGTGTCACCTCGTCTGTTTCTCCTCTCCCTCCCCAGAGTCTGACTCCACCATTTTGGCTTCTTTTCACACCTGTGTAACTCTGCTGAGCCCTACTCTTTCAGACAGAAGCCCATTTTGCTGCTCCTTCAGTAAGGAGAGAGAGGGGGCTTTAAACACGCACCACCCCCCCCACCACCCCCCCCCAGCAATTTACAGCTTCTGTCAATGCAGTACAGGTTCCTAAGAGACAAATTTGGTCCAGTATGAGATTCACAGGGATTGTCCTTCATGGATACTGATGTGAGTGCGCAAAGGACGAGGTTTTCATCTCCACTGCTCTCAAAGCTCCCAGCGAAAGACCAGACACTGACCTGCATCCCAGTACCATTTGCTTCGGCTAACAGTCTCACCGCAGTACCAGTCCATGCACTACGTCCCTCTTCTTTGTAAGGACACTGGAGTCGAACCCTACAGAGAAGCAGGGCTCTCAAGAAAACAAGAGAGCTGACTCCCTGCATCCTGATTTTTGTTTTCCCCTTAGTTTTCTTTTTATCAATATACTCCCGAGGGTGCTTTATCTTAAAACCTCTCTTTCAGGTGCTTATATGTATAAAACTCTCAACCCACAACCCTATCTGAAAAGAGGTATTTAAGAAATTATAATTTAGCAAATTCTAGTAAAATAATAATTTTGATGCTTTTGAACTGTGTGATTAAATAAACTTCCCAAATACAAGAAAATCTGAGATACTTTTCCGCCATCATGACAACTAAAAGGAAACGTCAAGGATCAGGTACTCACTTTGGACTAAAAGTGCACAGTATAAATCACTGTAGCACAAGGTATGCAGAATCAGGCCTTTCAGATCTGCCCGTGAAAGCCTTCTCCCTAAAAGCAGAGTGAAAAAACAGGGACCCTGGACTCCTGAAAGCATCCCTGAATTCAGGCCCTAAGAGATGGCTACCTGAGCCACTGCTGTAAAGACAAAACACTTCTCCATGTTTCTCCACAGTTTGCAGACCTCCGGCCCACCGCTCTGTGCTGGCTCTCAGGCAGCGGGGAGGTGGAGACTTTAACAGCGGTACAAGGAAGAGAGAGTCACTCTGCGTTCAAGGTGAGCCAGCAAATACAGGTGAAGAGTAGGGTCCGCAGAGCAGCAGGGGAGCTTGCACTCGAACCCCTGTCCTAGAGCCTGGCTTCTGAGACGTACGGAGCTGTCCTACTCTCATTCACCTATGGAAAACCACCTCTGCAGTCCTCCCAACTGTTTTGACCAGAAAGCTTTCAAGAAAAGCACGTTTTTTCCTCCCTCCTCCAATTGCCAACAACGCTACGACCCCATCTCGAGCTCAGATACCAAATCCAGCAGTTCTTTTTCCTCCTTGTTCAGGATCCCCTGCCCAAACAGCCCTGGATGCCCAGCTGTGCTCCAACTAACATCTATTAGAGGGAGAGATCGAGAAATCTGTTATCAGCCATATCAGATGCGTGGGCTAAAAGCAGCTGTGTCTCCAGGCTAAAGAGAATAAATCATAGCCAAAACAGCTTATTACAACCACAGTCCATAGGTACCTCTTTGACCGTACCCGGGGAACACAGCTGCTCAGCAGAGACAGGCCTTTCTTCTCAAAGGAGAAATACACATTTAAAAAAAAGAAGGAAAAAAACCCCCACGGTCCAGCAACTCTGAGCCTCTTGCATGCTCCTGGCCTTTTCCCTGGAGCTGAAGTGCACAGGGACTGATCTACCCCACCTCCTTGTCACAGCTATGCCTTGCCCAGGCACTTATCACCTGCCAACTCCTACCACGCTTTCTATCTCCTCCCACCGCCCCAAGACAAAACATCCAGTCATTGCACCCTTCCTGCAGCGGCTCTCTGACAGCCAGGGCAGACCCCTCACTGGACAAAGCAGCTGGACCGCGAGTTCAGCCAGCACTATTGGCGAGGAGTGGGCATAGTGGAAGCAGTGCCTGCAGGCGCAGGGCACACGTCCTAGGGGCAGGAGACTGCTTTACCCGCCAAGACATCAACGGCTGCGCTCTCCTGCTTCTCAAGGATTACTCGACTGCCAAAACAATACTCATTTTCACCCCGAAGGAATGAGCACTACTTTTTTCTTCCCTCTAGGAATAACGCCGGAGTCATCACTTGAGCGAACTGGAATAAGCTTTTCCAGTACCACCTATAAAGGGCTAAACCAGTCCTAAGTGGGACAGCACATCTTACCAAGAACGACACTTGCCAGAAAAGAGGCACTCCAGGATAAAAGTTCAGCAGCAAGGACAGCACATTTCAAGAAAACCTGGGTGATCCCAGAATTAAGGCTGTTCGTTATCGTCTCGCCTGAGCCCTGCGGTGGATGCACCCAACACTCAAGCTTTTCATGGGATTCTGCATCCACATGATGCTTCTGTTCACAATGTCAAAACCCATCCCATGAAACGACACAGAAAACTTCAACTTGAGCTGGTCTAGTCTGGCAAAGGCACAAGCAATTTGGAACAATCATATAGGGATTAATTAAATCTTAGATGAGGGGGTCACTAAAGGGCAAAATAAACTGCCGTCTCTCACCTCAAGACGTGTTTTCTGGTCTTTTAATCATTCCTGCGTCTCCTGCCTGAGCCGTTCCAAGTTCAAGCCCAGGTGTGCTGGTTCAGACCATGGCTATATCCCCACCACCAGCTATAAAGAGAAACCTAGGGAACAGTACGAACAGGGCAAACAAACTTGATACCTCCTTCACCCCCTTTCCTAGCCTCCCATCATTTTTGGCTCAGTGACGTTCCTGTGCCTGGTGTGGTATGCTTACTTAATAATCACCAACAATCTCTCTTCCAATAGCCGTTGAGAGCCCACTTTCCTGTACATACAATGTCACCAGGGAAGGAGTCCCACTAGTCCCACAGGCACCCCATCAGTTTCAGGCACAGAAGACACCAAGCCTCCTTCCCATCATCACAGGTCTGCCTGAAAGGGCCGTACCAGTCCTTGGTCATCCTTTTTTCCACCAGGAACCAGTAACATTCAGCATAGTACCCCTGCGGCCACCAGCTCCTCTGCAGTGACAATGTTTCTCAGGGACAGACTCCTCCATTTTTCACTTCTAGTATGGGTTAAAGTGGCTCTTGCTTGCACGTGACCAACCATATAGCCAAGCCCTCCCACAGTGCACTTCTGTCTTCTCCACTGCTTGCCAGTCCATGCACCTTTCCATCACCTACCAAGATGACCTGTGGCGATTCCAGGCTTACTTCCAAGATACCAATGGGAAGACCACACAGCTTACAGCCAAGAGCAGGTCCCTGTGAGACTTCTCCAGGAACACCACTGCATTAGCTTCCCCACTCAGACCTACATTTTCAGACTGATAGGATCATCCTTTTTAAAACCATGTAACACATACCATACCGATTTTCTGTCAATTCAGTTTCCTAATCAAGATGTCAGGGGACACAAAAATCAAACGCTTTGCAGAATTTGACTGCATCAGTATGGCACTTTGCCAAGCAATTTTGTAATGATAAAAGATTACTAACTTGACCGAATCTTCTACCCACAAACTTCTGTTAATTCACTTTGTGTGAGCATCCTTTAACAGCTGCATTTCTCCCCCTCCCGCACATTTCAGTCTGCTGTGGACTGTTCCGCTGTTTTCAGAAAAACTGATGTCAGGCTGACAGATTTGTAGCCACCCATCCTACCACATTCGCTTTTCTTAAACACTGGCATAACATCAGCTTTCTTCCAGGCCTTAGGAATTTCTTCAGTGTTAAAAACTTACTGGAAAACAACATTAATGGACCAGAGAGATCCTCAGCCAAGTTGTTTTTTTTTTTTTTTTCTTAAATACTGCATGCAATCCAATCCTGCTTATTTCAGTTACTGCTGGAAATGAAAGCAGAATGTCACCACCTCCTATACAGCAACATCATCTGCCCTTCTTCAAAGCAAAGATCAGAAAAAATTATCGAGCATTTCTTCCTCTCTTCCACATGTAGAATTATTATCCTATAATGGGTCAAATGACTGTTAAATGTGTGTGTGTGTGTTCCTAAATACAACTATAAAACCTCCAAATTTAAGATTTCTAGTTAATTTTAAACGTAACACAAAACAACTTTCTTTCAAAGGAAAATGTGATTTGGAGAAAAAAACAAGGAGGGAGAAATCCCAGCCAGAAGACTTCAGCTTGGCATAATAAGTTTTCCAGTCATACACACAGCCCCAATCCAGCTCCAGCTAAGAGGAACTGAAATACCACCACTGATTTCAGTAGAACTGGAGAGGACACATTTTGTTCACATTTAGTGTAGACTTAATAAAAATGATCTGCTGCAAACATTTAGCATGCAACTTAAAAATCCTCCTAATATGGCTGAAGAAATAAAACCTACAGAAAATAATTTTTCTTTCCACACTTAATGCAAGCTACAGGCCCTCAATAAGATGTCTACAGCAGCAAACTCCAGTTTCAACATCTTCTGCCACTGACTAGAGCAGAGTAGCTGATCTTTTTATGTGAGCTGGGGGGGCAATGCTTGTTCTTTCCTTACTTGCACTTCTGGTCTTTATAATACAGCCATAGTGATCCTATTCAATCTTTATCAGCAAAAAAGAATGGCTTTAGTAAAGAAAAAGCATTCAAAATCTTTGAATATGGCTTTGAATATGTGAAGATGCTAGGCACTATTTTAATGCTCCAGCATATGTTTGTTCACGCTGAACTGAGACAGCAGGACTACTTACATATCTAAAATTATTAGCATGTATGATAGCTAACAGGATCAGGACCAATAAAATTAGTGCTTCAGAAAATTAGAAGCATGACAAAGAGGTGCCATTTTCAATCTTCAGTATAACAGCTGGGAGTATGACTACTATATGTGCATATATATGTATACATGTTACTATTCATCTTGAGACACCTGATTTGAGAAAGAAATTTACAAATATTTAACTGGTTGCATTCAGACATCCAACATGCTACTGAACTGTGTAACAGGAGCAAAACTTAAAATCAACACAACTTTAAAAAAAATAGAGGAAGAAATTAAAAGAGAAAGGAAATTAGGAAAGAAAACTAGATTTCTAGACAGTGATGGAAAACAGCCCAGACACCTGCAGGTGCAAAGAAGCAAACTGAGAGGAGGAGAAAGAAACTCAGTGTGGATTAAATGTAAAGGGATTTAAGTCATTAACAAGAGATCAAAGAGAACATTAGAAGGGAGGGAAGGCTTTACAAGTGTCTGAGATAGAAGACCTTGGAGGAAATATGACTGGGATAAAATCATTATGGCTCACACGAAAAATAATAAAGGGAGTAGGACGATGGTTGGAATTAGCTGGAGTCCATGCTTGGTTATAAGCTATATGATGACAGAAACCCAAAAGGTTTCTAAAAAAGACCAACTAGAAATAATAGGAGGGCTTTTTCACTCTGTCTGCCTAATACGTGATGGAAAAACTAATATCAGGAGTGGTAAAGAAGCATTGTAGACACCCACTGGGCCGGGCAAGTGAGCAAAAATCACATGCACGTGCATCGCTTTTGTACATGATCGCCAGTGTTGCATGGATGCAGCAACATTTGCACTCACAAAATCTGCTTCCATGCAAACGCAAACTGATCACTCATGAATTTTGTTCATGCACAACTGATAGACAGAAATGCACAGCGACTGGAAATACAGTGGCTTACATCAGCTGAGGTTCAGTTGTGCCCATGACTATAGGTGTCCAAGTCAGCAAATGGTGGCCTATGCTGTAAGCAACAGAAATAGAATGAATGGAGACTAGAGACAGGAATTGAAAAAAAAAAAATCATAAAAATTAGGCATCCAATCTCATTGCAAAGGAAGAGAAGCTCAGTGCTTAACTGACTCTCTGCAAGCTCTTCAAGAAAACATAGGACAAGTGTACATAGGACAAGTGTATGAACGATGTTTGTACTTCAGTAACTGAGCTATTCACAGCTTTGATTAAGACTAGCAGGTACTCAAACTCAGGAGAAAGTTTAGCAAAGTTCAGAAAAAGAAAAAAAAAAGAGGAATTAGAAGAAGCATATGAAAAAGAGCTCCTACAAAAAAAATCTTCAAAACTGCATTTTAGTCCCCATGTCATTACGTGACAAATCTACTGAAAATGGAAAATAGGCCAACAGGCTGAATTAGGAAGTTAGCTGATAAATAAAGCAAATGAAAGCAGTCTTCAAGGTATAAGAAAGCACGTGAAAAAAAGAAAAAGCAAAAAATCATGCGAGTGCTCAGTTAAGGAAGCGTGCAGTACTCCCTCACTCCCCACTTATATCTTTTCTAAAAACAAAAAGAAAGCCCCACACATTCAGATAAGTCATAATAACTGTTTCAAGGACACAGAAAAGAACAAGAGGTTAACTGCAGATAGCGTAATAATGTGCCCACGGATAGAAAATTCTTAGTACATCTTCTGTTCCTGTTCCATTCCTTATCTCAGTGTTCATAATGACAAATGGAAATCACAAGCCGGCACAGATAACTCTCTAAATGTGAATGCACATATGGAAATGCCAGCGTGATGGAGGAAGAGCTTCCAAGGCACAAAGAACAATAGGGGCTGCCCACCAGCCCCGCTGGCCTTCAGTGGGAAGAGAAACCTCGAGCACCCGAGTGCTAGGACAGTGTACATGGTAAAGTCCATTCAGCACACAGCAAACGCCACTCGGCAGGGACCTTGCTCTAACGGGTAGCTCTACATCTGGGAACCTCACCTGGTGTGAGAAAAGTTGGACAGAAAGATGCTGCAAACAGAGAAAGCCCTAGGGTGAAAGATTGGGGGGGGCGGGGGGGGAAATCTACTCCTAATTCTTTAGGGGAAAAAAGCTCTTCTGAAACGTGAAAGAAGGATGGAAATACCTGCTGAGCTGCCTGTGGGTTTTCACCTGCACCTCTCCGGCCAAAAGGCGGTCACAGAAGCCCTGGGGCTGAGCAGCCCTTCTCTCCCAAAGTAAGAGGGTCTGGGTAGGTCACAGCTGGTCCCCTGGCACCCCTGCATCCCCGACATCCTGCAGAAAGCTCTCCCCAGCCCCTGCCTCTGGTGAAGACAGACGTGGACGAGCCCCACAGGACCACTTGCACAGAAAAAGAAAAGCAATCTTCTCTGAGGTTTTCCACATCTTTTTACGCTACTATTTATTTTTACACTTCCACTGAAACTTCAGACAGGATCAAAAGCCTGAAAGGAAAAATAAAACTTCTTCATTTAGAGACTTAACTCTGAAAATACTGCTAGTTCTACCTGTTTCACCAACACGACAGAAATACCACACTTTTGGCAGAGTCTGTGCCTCACTGAATAAACATGTACGGCACTTCAGACATTAGCTCAGTTAAAACACAGGCACCTACACACACACACACACACGAAGCTGCAAAACGACAAACAAATATTGCTTGAAAGGAGGAGCAGGGAAAGTGCAATCTTTGCAAGCTGCAGGCTCTGGAACTGGAGAATTAACTGGAAACATCTAATCAGGGATGCAGAACCCTGTAACATTATAATTTATTTAACACAGTCAAACAATGGCCAGAGGCAATGAATCATATAGGAGATGACAAAGCTGCAGAAGATTTCCGTCATCTGCTTTAACCTGCACATTGATCAGAGTTTACCCTCATATTAATCACTTGAGATCGTAATCTAACACACTCTTAAACACCTCTCCTGATTATGCTTCACTTACCCCCTTGTCCTTATGCAGGTCACTCCATTGCTAATTGCACTTCTAGTTAGGAGAAAAAGTGTCTACTGTCTAATTTAATTTTGTCTTTTTTAGTTTCAAGCCGTTGCTCCTTGTTATGCTGTCTCAAGCACTGTAAATAATCCCTCCCCCTCCTCCATATTATTACCTCTCAAATATTTATAGACTGTTATATCCACCCTTAGTCTCCTTTTCTACAAGCCATACATCATTTTTGTCATACTTCCCTCTATCCTTTCAGATTTATCTATGTCCTTTTATAATGAGATGCTCAAAACTCCTTTGCAGCGTTCCCAAGAACGGCGAAACCAAAGCAGCGGAGAGAGGCAGAAACGCCCCCCTTGCTTCACAAGCAATGACTTTTTAAACAACTCTGAGCAAAACACACATGATTTCGGTAGGAACTGAAAATTACAAAGCTATGGCCACCACACTGCGGAGTGCTTCATTCATCACATAGTTGTATCAGTCAGAAATTAAAAAAGCCTATTAGGGGAAAGTTTTAGCCTAAACCAAGGAAAGATTGTTCAAAGTGAAACACTCCTTGCTTATTTACTTAGTCCAGCTTGAAAGAGATGTAGCAACTAGGAAAACCACCATACAGGCAGAAACCATCTCCAGCCACTACTCCCCAAGCCAAAGTCTAAATTATGCTGTGGAAATAATGCCAATGCAAGAGAGGTAAGACAGTTCACAAACTCTTACAAGAGACACATGCAAATGTGATTCTTCTTCTCTCATCTTAACTGCAACCAACTGGAGAAAAACAGATGATTATGGATGGAAAGGTATTAGATATTCACAGGTGAAGGATGCAAAACTTCTTTGCCAGCTGTTACAATCCAGTAAACACACATCATGTTCGACTATGCTCTTTTCTTTTGGACAGAGATTTCTTGGCTGTGGGAGAAGCTGGGGAAAAGCACCAGGAAGCAACGGATGGGGCTGCTTGGCTCTCGGTATCAAAGAGGAGTTGGCAGGACCAGGAGGCAGTCAGCAACTAAAACTGGTGAAGAAGTAGTAGTAGGCGCAGCAGGAGAAAATCAGCGTTAGAAAGTAACAAGGAGACAAAGACAAAAGGAAAGAACAGGATGATGGACCAGTAACCACTGCAGACCCACCAAGATCTCTGAGGACATGCAGCCATCATGTTAGCCCTAGCACAGGCAGGCAAAGCAGCTAATGCCTCCTTCTCCTTACTGCTCAGCCCTGCTGAGGCTGCTGCCACCTGAACTAGTAATCCTCTCCACCACCTGTCAATCCCCATGATGCTAATTTTCTGTTGAAATCTACATTAGATTTAGTCATCGAGCATTTTTAGGTCAAAAGAGTCAGGATTTCTTTCCCAGGCTTGCAAATGCTGATTAGTATTGAGGCTGGCTGAATTTCAAATTTCAATATGTTGACTTAATATCAATACAAAAAAGTAGGCATTTCATAGATTCACGGAACAGTTTAGTTTGGAAAGGACCTCTGGAGGCCACCTGGCCCAAACTCCGCTCAAAGCAGGGCCAGCTTCCCAGTTGGATCATGTTGCTCAGGCACCATCCAGCTGAGTTTTGAGTCTCCCCAAGGATGGAGGCTCCACAACCTCTCTAGGCAACTTGTTCCAGTGCTTAAACACTCTCACAGTGAAATGTCCATGGCAGCTTCCTCACAGTTCCCATCAGCTGACTAAAATGAGACTTTTTTGACAAATTCTGACAGCATATGACACTATACTATAAAGACTTAAAAGGACTTTCTTTCAAAAAGAAAATTTCTCACTTTTTTTAAAACCAGGCCATGATATCTTCCAATTATAATAACTTATTTTTTTACTTCATTACCTATGCAGCACAACATCTGCAAGGTCATGGCATCAATTTCTGAGATCACAATACAGTGTCATAGAGAAGGTCAATGCAAAAGATAACATCAAAAAAGCAAAGGAAGAGTAAAGAAGGCAAGGTAGGGTTTTCAGAAGCATCTAGGGCACTGCAAGTCCAAAGGGATCTCAGTACCATCATTCATGAGGCATAGTATTACTGCTGACCCCACTACGGTCTGTATTTATGAGCAGATAAAAACCCATCTGCTCCTCAAAGAGTTTCAAAGTGAAAGCAGTACCTACTTAGAGAAATGTAAAAAGAACACTACTTTGTTTCTGTCACCCATAATAAATGTAGCAAAGGGAAATAATAAGCGCAAGCTTACTACCCACAATTGCTGACAATGACATGTTTAACTTGTCAACCAGTGACACTACGACGGCACCTGAACAATGCCGTTATTAATGGTCATTGCAAAGCCAACGGGAAATCGACCACCACGGAGCACAGCAGCAGGAGCTGGCATTTAGCATCATACAGTAATCCCGTCTATACTGGATGCTTCTAAATTGGGCCAACATGAGCACAGAGCAGCAGAAAGAAGGGGTGCTTCCCAGCACCTTCCAGTCATCAGGTGATGTATGCTGCAGCCACCCCACCCCATCTGCCAAATGCCAAACATGACCCTTAGTCTGTGACGAGGACGATAAGATGCAGAAAAGGTGAAACGCACTGTCTCCTTCCTGCAGTGTGAGCAGCTCTCACTCCAAGGTGTTTCATGATGACGCTTCCCTGCCCCCAACCCTCCCCCCCGCCCCCGCTGATTTCTAAATATTAAAGTGGCAGAGGTACCAAACCGACATGGAAGAGGGAAGAACCCAGGTTTTATAAACCGAGTATATCTGAAAGGCACATTTTAAATGCCTCACCACAGTCTTTTCCTGAGTTTTGCACACTAGTTAACCTAACAAGATTTACTTACCCTGCAAAAGGAAGGACAATTACTTTAGATGCCCTGGGATCACGACTTTTTGCTGCTTTACACAATTAAATGGCCTTTGCTCTCAGCAACCTGCAATTTTGTAAGGGAAAATGCACAGAAACGACAAAATCTGTTTGCAAGAGGTTCTGCTAATGCCCTGCAACCACGGTCTGCTCCCATCCAACTACCCTGCAAATTCCCAGTTTGCTTTTGAGTGGGGAAGATACGGTCCATCCAAAGTAAACACGGTTTCCAAGCCCGAGCTGGTAAACGCACAAATCCCTACACTATGACCATGATAATTCATTTTTCCCCTTTTCAAAAACAGCATGTCATGAAGGGATCTGAAAAATGGTCTCTGGTCTCTCCAGGTGTCACAATATTTCTGATCTGCCGATAAAATGGATACAGCGCGGAAAGACTCTCTCTCTGGCACTATGTCTGATTTGTGTGACTCCTTCACACATTACTCCTCTGCCGGCAAACAATGCTCTGCGTGATGGGAGTCCAAAAGAAAAACTGCTCTTGTGAAGACAAAAACTTACAAGAGGAACAGAATCACCACTGGCAAAACCATCTCTTGCCCAGTCTAATGTGTGTCGTACAGGGCACGCTGCACTCCCAGGAGCCACAGGTTTCGCCGGGGCTTGCAGGGAGCTGCTGACTTCCCCTGCCACAAAGGGTTTCACTCTCTCTGCCTGCCTTAATGATTACTGTAAATTCTTGCAAAATCAGCATCTCAGCCTACCAAACTGAGACACTGTGACACCTGCTCCAACAGGGTCTCTCATTTTGCTTGCAGTTGAGGGTACCAGTAAAATGATAAAACAGCAATGCAAGAATCCTTCGAGTACCTGGTCCTGACACAATCTGACACCGAAACCAAGAACTTCATGTCACATCACACCGGGCAGTTTCTTATCTAACAGAAGATCTTTATATGCTAAAAAAAGCAAGCATCAGAATATTTAAGCAGCATTCCTCACTGAAAAATCAGACCTTCCAGGGTGAAGCCCGTACTCTGACATCTGCTGAAGCCACCCTACCAGTCTGGCTGAACACAGAGCACCTTCTGCACCTTCACAGCCAGCATGCAGTCACTGGTGGCATTAAATCCATACCCACGAGTACTTACACTGCTTTCAACAGATGAACCTACCAAAATTATTTGGGACAGAACTTTATGCAGTGCAGTTGCTTTCGAGCTAAGCATGAATTTCTGTTGCTACTTACTTAGGTGCCTAAACACAAAATTATGAACCCAATTTCCTATTCATTCCCAGATTCTTCCATTTCTGGTGAACAAAGCTGACCCTGCCTTGATTCATGGCTGGAATCACATCTTCTCTCTGGAGATGAACCTGTTTATTTTAAGTGTTGTCACCTACACCCAGTTATTTAGTAAAATGCTTGAGAAACAATGTATTTGAATTGCTCACAAAGAAAAACCCACTCTAAGAAAGATGACTGCAAACCATTTACAATTGCTTTGACCAAAAATTTTCAAACAATTCAATTACTTTAAAATTAGGCATTTTCATGTTTTCAAGTCTTTATTCAAGCATGTGAATTGCCTTAAGCTTGTTTAATGAATGTTTTTAATTAAAAGACCATCATTTAATTCAATTAATAAGAAATTATTAAAGTGGGATTAATAAATTAAATACCTCCACTGACATTTAAAAAACATTAAGATCAAAGCTTATGTAAATTTTATTGACAGTAAGACAATTTCATTTTTCGGCCTTTCTGTATAAGCAAGGGTATAATGAAAACAAAAAAGCTAATAAAAAGCTATTTATTGTTTTATCAACCAGTTCTTCTAAAAGCTTCCCAAAGAAATTCCTCCACATCAGTCTGAAACTGCCTGTCTGCAATGGATGCAACAAATCCATCTGACAAGGCTTTAAATGGCCTGCAAAACAGAGTAATGTCATCTGACAGACACACTTGTCCTTTTATTAGTTAATGCATGGCATTGCCCACTTTAGAAGCATCTTTTTAACCAGGAAGTATATTCAACTGTATTATTGACATCAGCACAGATGATTAAAAATGAATGAAACTTCCTCTTCCTTTCCTCTATGTTTGTTTGCATTTTTCTTTTTTCTGTCTATACAGTAGAAGTCAATTACATCAGTTTCATTTTTATACGTACTCAATTGCTGTATCTGTCAGGCATAAGCTCTGCATAGGAAAATGCATTTTGCCTAGAGTCTTCACTTCAGCGCCTTTAAGTCCTGGCTGTGCTTAGCCACGGTTTTACTGAATCTGCAGACAAATATTGTTCGTTTTTTGGTTTTGGTTTTTTTGTTTGTTTGTTTTACAAGGGTTAAATGCAATACAGTAAGGTGTAGTAAAGTGGAAGGACTGCATCAGTCTTTCATAGTTCATCACACCTGGCCACACAGAACAGATGTACCACCACATCAAGTCATGTAAGGTGGGCAGCTCTCTGCTGCTGGGGTCAATGACATTACCTACATACTTGGCTCCTATAACATGCTGAAAACTCTCCAGTTTTGAAGAAGATACACAGCCAGCCAACACGCCGTTGCCAGGACTGTGGCAGGAGCACGTATTTTGGGAGAAAGGAGAAAAGCTCCTCATAAATCTCTATTTGCAGGTATACATCCTATTGAATTCAATTACAGCACCAGTCTGTACCAAACTAATTTTGATTTTCAAGTAAAAATAATCAATTAAAATATGAAAGACTGATCCTGGGTTCTTCCCTTTTGCTAATCGTACCCACAGTGCAACACTGTTCTTGGAGAGGGGACTCTCCACAACCCCGCTGCTGCAGAGAGGGGAAGAGGTGCAAGCGCAGGCAGGCGTAAGCAACGTCAGCCCTTGACCCAAGCAGCGAGCATTGCTCTCCCAGCACTTTACCTGACGGTGTGCTAGCTGCCGTCATGGCTGTACTCGTCGAGTGTGTAGGGCTGCTGCTTTCCAACAAGAGACAAGAGCTGCCACCACCGTTCTTCTTCACGAACGTCTCGGGGGCGCTGGGCAGGGGCACCGGGTGGCTGATTCCCAGTTCCTCTTCCTGAGCTTGCTGCCTTCTCAGTGCAACCTGGGAACAAGAAGACAGATGTAGGGCATGCTCTCTGGCTTGAGCACAATTTATAATGGCAATAACAAAAGACTCAAACTCAATGCTGTTTTTTCCTCTTGGTACTCTCTACAGTGTTGATGTCACAATCCAGCCAGCGGGTAGAGGAGGATATAAAGGAGGTTATAAAGCTATTTAAAACCAACCCCTTTTTGTGTCCAAACATATACGAACAAACCTATGAAACGCTGGTGCCATATATGTCTTCCTCCAACGAGGCCACATGAAGATGTATTAAAGCTGACTGCACTCACCCAACACAGTTGCTCTCAGGCAAAGCTGACTGTGAAAAGTGTAATCACTACCCTCCTCTCTGCTGATACACAGCTGCTGGGGATAAGAAATTAATCTACTTGCAGGGCTCTGCTGTGCCTCTTCATCAATATAAAGCAGCTCTTCATGAGGGCTTATATCTGCAATCTGCTGCTCTATCCAAGCCTGCTGGGCTTCCTTGCTGGCTGTTCACTGGAAATCTAGCCCTTCAAGGGAATTTCTGTGCACACTACACTGTACACAGACAGCCATCACGGAAGAAGCATGGCAAATGTGGGGAACCATCCTGCAAGAATCTCAGCCAGCATCACACACATTGCAGGTAGCTGGCCAGGCCTGGAGCAGCGGGAGCTCCCCATTTCTTTCCCAACACTGATGATGTTCCAAAGCCTAGCTGGCACTGGCCAAACCCACAGGCACTACACAGTCTGGACATGGGTGCAAACTAACCATATTCATTGCTCACTGAAGATAGAGAGGACACCTTCCGCCTCATCTGAACTGGCAGATCAATTCTGCACAGCTGTCCACGCACACGAAGTTGGGATACATGTCCAGGCAGTATATATGACACGGGGGGCCTTACAGCTACCTACTCTGCAACTTGCCAGGTGACTGATTTGCATCTGTATTTGAACACTGGAAATCTGTCCCAGATTACAGACTGGAAATTCTCTTGGGTAACTTGGACAGGACTTCCCTCCATTTCCATGTTCAACAGCAACATTCTTTAATACAGATGCGTAATACCGTTAGAGAAATTAGTAACAGGTCTTGCAATACAGACATTCCAAACAGGAGGTGTAGACTTGCAAACACCACGGGTAACTTTGACTTCACAAGCCAATAACCTTGACCTGTAAAATTCCACCAGCACCAAGGGGCTTACTGCAGAAATATATCAAAACGGGGAAAGACAGACTTTCAATGTGTAACTCCTACACAGATAAGGTTTAGTTATGGAGGCTTTCAAAGCCACTTTCAAACACTAGGCAGGGAAGAGAACACCCCCAGGAGGGCCGCCACCAGAACCCACTAGCAGGAGGCATTCACTGCCTGACAGAAGCTGCTGGGCAGCAGGAGAACAGTCTGTGCAGAAGGGGACACTTGTGTGGGGAACACTGCATGTTGTGCTCCCTCCCCCGAGGCAGGCAGCAAAGGGATCCACGTTTATTATTCCGTGGTTCACACCAGGCACAGAAAGCGCATGTAACTGGGGCACAATAACAATTTCTGGATGGCCATGCCACCGACAAGGAGGAGTTATTTAAATTAACAAAAGCTCCCAGTGGGTTCAGAGGACGTTTAGCACACCTGCACTGTATAATTAAATAAAAAAGTGAGGAAGGATTTAATCCAGGGCTGCTAAGGTTTTTAAAATCTGTCAGTGGGACACTCATTTTACGCGGGATCACGAAGCTCTGAGCGCACATTAGTTGCAAACTGCATCGGTAGGTCTAATACCACTGCCTTTACTTGCACCAGTAGTCCTAACGCCTTCCAGTTAATTTGTCTGCAGGGGACTATTTGCACGAACGAGAACGTGCAAGCCCACTCACAGACCTCAAGCACGCTAGTAGCCATTACACTCCCAGGACTCCTCTTAATGCAGTTATCAAGATAAGGATCACAAGGACTAATACAGCGGTCATTTACATTGCCAGAGTTGCAACTTCAGCAGGACTACCTAACAAAAAAGTTATTCCTACACAAACTGGATGCAGTTTGGTTTCTTAGCGAATACTACTGAGTCCTCGTTTAGATTTAAGACGACCCAGCTACACAGCTCTTTACACAGCCGCTATATGCAAAATCAGGAACAACGCTGCTAAAAAAAGAAGTCTTTTTAGAAATGCACTCAACTGAAGCCACCTAGCATCACGAAAAGCAGATATACCTAATCTGAAACCACCAGTGGAAAATATTCTCGCTAACCAATTAGTTGGCTAGATTATTCATTATCTAGTTGAAAACAAGTTGAAAAACGGCAATTTGACGTTAACTAGAAGTCTTCCTCTATGAAGGTTTTAAAACAGATCCGCGTAGTTCAGGACTGCCCGCACGTTTCGGCTTTGCCCGCTTTCAGACGGAGATGCATTCAGGCGTGCTCAGAGGTGAGCAGCCAAACGCTCACCGCTGCTGCTCGCCACTGCTCCTGCTAGCTCACCGTGACTTAAATCCTACACGCCTTCAGGGCATCTCCTATTTTTATGCCAAAAAAAAAAAAAATTAACATGAGAGAAAGATAGCGAAAAGCCTCATTAATTTAGGAAGACGGCGGTCTAACTCCAGCCCGGGGCGAGGCTTCCCCGCGGCCGCGCTGTCTCAGCGCACGGCACCGCGGCGCGGCGCCGACCGCTTGGCTCCTGCGGGCACCAAACCCCGCCGGGCGCGGAGGAACGACCCCACCGCCGGCAGGACGCCGGGCAGACAGCCCACCCCGCTCCGGGCAGACCCCGCCGAGGCGGCGGCGGGGATCGGCGGGGGGCCGCCCCGCGGGGCTCACCTGCGCTGCCATCACCCGCTGCCGCTCGGCGATCAGGCTGCACTTCTTGCACTGGCAGTCCCGCCACATGCAGAACCGCTTGTGCCCCTTCAGCGGCGAGGAGTAGCCGTGGTTGCGGCAGCGGGCACACTTGGGCAGACGCGGAGGCTTCTTCCCCGCCGCGGCGGCGACCCCGTCCGCTGGGGCGGCCGCCATGAGGGCCGCCGCCTTCCCGAAGCCGCCCGCCTTGTCCCCGGCCCCACGGCGTCCGGGGGCTTGCTGAAGGCCGGGGAGTCACTGGGCATCGCGGCGGGCTGGGGGCAGCCGGGCGAGGGGGTCGGCGCGGCTCTGCCCTGCCCCGTCCCGTCCCGCCACCCCGCGCGTTTTGGCGGGCGGCGGCAGACCGGCGTCGCCCCTCCCGCCGCGGCCCCCCCCCCCGGCCGGTCCGTGCGGCCGCGAAGTCCTCTCTCCCCCGCGGGGCAGGCGCCGGGGGGGGGGGGGGAGCGGCCACCCCTCCCTCCCCGCTCCTCCCTCCCGCCCAGGCCGGCCTGCGGCGGCCGTACGGCGGGGAGAGGCGGCTGTCGCCCCGGCCAGGCGGCAGGCCGTCGGGTGCGCGGCGGGGCGGTGGGTGCTGGGCCGGTGCGGCCCCAAACCCCCGGCTTCGTGCTGGAAGTAAGCGCGGGGCTCGGCTCCGCCGCGCTGCCCGCAGGTCCCGCACGACAACGCGCCCCTCGCCCCCGGGCGGAGGCGGCTCCGCGGCCACCCCGCAGCCCTGCGGCCTCGCTGCCCTCCCTCCCTGCCGGGGCAGGGGCCGGCCCAGGCCGCGTCCATGGCGGTAACGCCGGCCGTGGTCTAAGGGAGCAAGCCGGGAACCAGAGAGGCCATTTTTAAGCCCTGTGTTCTCCTGGGTTGTGCAGGCCGGGTTTGGTTAGGCGACCCAACATGGCCTGGCCCAGGGAGCCGTTTGACGCCCAAATAAAAGACCCGAGTTGCCGCAGCTCAGCTGCTCTCCTTCCTGAGGCTTCTGGCTCCTTGCTGGACTACGTCTCCTGTTTGTAGGTTACCTTACGCTCATATCCCTAAATGGGTATAAACACACTCTGACCGGTATCTGTGTGGGCAGGTGATCCCAACAAACACAGATGCTGAGACCGTGGTGACAACTCGGTAACCAACACCTCTGGAGCAGGCATGGGTGGCTAGAGCGGGTATACTCTGCAGAGCAAGACAAGGGAAGATGCTTTTTCTTTTCTTTTTTACGTAGGCTCCTCTTCCAATGTGGCACTGTGTGATTTATAGACCCATGAAGCTCTACAGATATTATTTATGTTTATTTATTATTTATATTATATTATTTACAGTATTAATATTTCCTCTGTTACACCTTTAAATCTTTCCAGGCTCAACTTCAGATGACGCTATCTTCATGCTGAAATGAAACTATTAAATTACATCTCAATCTAAGATGAATGACAACTGTCAAATGAGTGACTCAACAGAGATGAAGCAGAAAGCGCCTGAGATTATGTGAGGCTGATTTATAAAGATTGCATAAAGATTTCTATAACCCCAGCTTCATGACTCAGCATATCAGATGGTAATAAGTTACAGTAGGTAGAAATTTATTTCTGCTAGAAGAAGCCAAGGAAAGCTTCTCCCTCTTTGAGATCAGCTATCTCCCAGCTAATTCTGCTCAGACTGAGCCTCCCTGCCAGAAACAATCAGTGCCTATCCCAGCCTGAAGAAAGCCCCAGATCCTTGCTGCTTGATGCTTTGCATTAGCATTCGATAAATTACATTTAAAGAACTTTTTCCTTCATGGTACAACACTGGAGATGTTTATGGCACTTTCCATCCTCCAGAGAGACCACATTAAAACACTCCTGTTAAGCCCCAGTCTCGAGCAGTCAGATGGTCCTCAAGTGAGGCACCAGCAGAAGCTGGGTGCGTTTGGCGCGGGGGTATGACAATCATTCAACTCGCAGAAACTGAAACTTTTCCCTTGCATCACTTTGCTGGGATTGACATTTCTGATGTCAATAACGGCACATTTTCCTGCAAAAGAGGAGAAGATTAATACAATGTTTAGTGGAACAAAAATATGATTTGCCTATACACTTAATGGTGCATATCACTAATGTTTAAGGAGGTGAACAATGCAGAGAGGCATGCTTAGCTTACTATATCGAAACGTGAAATTCCTCCCTGAATGAAACCAGTTGAGATCTTCTCAACTCATAGGGGCATTGATCAGCCTCTGAAGTCTTGAAAGTGAAACTCCAGTTTGTGAAGTTCTGTGCATGGTTGAGCACATGGGCAGGGATGTTTTCAGGTGCTTGCATGCAAATTGTCTTGAGTCAATTGAAAATGCAATTTAAAAAGGAGATGAAAGGAGGCTAAATCAAAAGAACAAGAAAGGCAAAATAAAATAAAAACCAAAAAACTGATGTATGAAAAGGTAGAAGAAAAAGCACATCAGAAATAACAGGAGGAGGAGGAAGAGAAAAACTGGAAGGAGTGAAAAAAGAGAAAAGAGAAGAGAAGCACAGTGCATAAAGCAGGCGAAGACAGACAAAGGAGAAATAATAGCAGTCACCAGCTGCTTATGTATGACTTTTCGCTAGGAACTAAGTGGGACAGCCAAGCTCAGAGATGAATCACAAGATGCAAAAAATGCAACAGCTCCAAGAAGAACATTAATTCAGCTGTCTTTCACATAAGTAGTATTTTCTACTCCTGCTTTTCAGGCTAACTGCACAGATCTGTGTTATCCATAATGTTACAGAACCTATTGGTGAGAAACAAAATATTAATGTTGCTAGTACCTATCTAGTATTTTGTGTTCTGGATGAATACCACCAAAATACCTAGATGCCTGATGAATACAAGTACACAATCGATCCTGTAACGATGAATTGCTTTGGTTTTGCTATCTCAAGTCGCACTTTGAATATGGTTTTAGTGTGTAATGTTTGTCTCAAATTTTTTTAATGGGTATTTGGTGAGGATGACAACACATTACTGGATTTGACATCCGTTGGAGTCATGAAGGAATACGAGATGGTTATAAACTGCCAGCAGTTCTAACACGAATCAGAGCAATCTCACTGCAAGTCTTCAGGAAATCGTAGTCATTCATTTAATGTAAGTCTGGGCGTCTCTGATTTGAGTCCAGTGATTATGTCAGTGACTAAACATTACTGCAGTTTGCCGGCACCTTTGGAAATAACTGTAATTAATGTTTCTGGTGAAAAAAAAAGTAAGAAGAATCAAATTACATTTTTGCTTTTTTTCTAGGTAGCTAATAGTTATCCTTTAGCTTTAACTTTTTTGCACAAGTCTTTAAAGTACAAAATGTCGTCTGTTAGTGACAATCTGTCCTTCGCCGATGCATGAACCTTGCAAAAATGTTTTATTTGCTAACAAGAGCATAATTTTGAGGGACAGATGTGAACAAGCCATGTCCCCACCACCACATTTGGCATGACTGAGCATCTCAATTAAAGAGGACTCAATGCTGACACCATTGCCCGGAAAGCAAAGACCTTTAGTTTCACAGAAGTCAGCAGGGTTGAGTGCATTTAGTAAGTCCATTTTAGAGATCTGCTAGATCTGATTCTGGCTAATATTTTTTTGTTGTCAGTGGGTCAAGCCAGAGGGTTTTTCCCCGCTCTGTTCACAGCAGATCTTTTTGACTCTTCCGGGTCATTTTACAGACCGTATCACCAGGGTTGGTTGTGGATTCCCAACAGAGCCTCAGCTGCAGGAGTGGTGGGGGATAGAAGATAAAGCATTCACACTACGGCTCCACATTGTTTGAAAACATTAATGTGTCCATAAATACTCTGGACATTTAGAACAAAATATCAAAGACAGCCAGAGGGAGTCAAGCAAAGGAGGGAAACGGTGCCAGCACGTTCCCCTGAGGCACTGACAGGGGCTGGGTAACTCCTCAGTGCTGGACTTCACTGGTGTCTTGGCTGCCCTGCAGCCATCAAGTTAGCGGAATAAACAGGTGTACAGCTACCCCCATCTCCAGTCCTGGAGCTATGTTAGTCCAGACATGTCATTTACTCATGTGAGTCATCGGCTTGGTATCAGCTGGTCTACTTGTGCGAGTAGCCTCCCATGCAAACCTAAGTATTTGCTGGAGTGACAGGCATGATCGTGACAACTAAACTGAAAAGATACTTCAGGAAAAATCCAGTAGGTGGCATAAATAAGCCATGCATTTTTTGCAGTTTCACTTGTACACTTGTGCAGTTCTCTTTCATTCATTCCTTATTTTAAACCTTCTTTAACTCACAGGAAAGCTGAAGTTTTGTCCCCTGGCTCTTAAAATACAACCCCACAGGCAAACTTTTGTATTCCAGGCAGAGAATTTTCTCAACACTTTCTGGCAGCATACAGCTTTTTTTTTTTTTTGGGGGGGGGGGTAGGAGGGTAGGTCTCTTTCTGTATTCTTGTTTTTACACTTTCTGTTTTCAGGTTATACCCCTAGAACTGCTAGCACCAGAACAAAAGGTAAGGGTTTATTCTTAGAACAGGCAGATCTGAACCCAAACCTTGCCTTGAAATGCCCAGTATTTACAAGAGTTTAAAATCAGCCCTAGAGTTGCCGTCTCAGACTTCTCTGTGATACTATAAGAGTGTTGGCACCAGCAGCATTACTCAATATCAATGAAATCCGATAAGCCGCTGATGGCTTTTGCTAGAAGTCCATTCAGTCAAGCTGAATCTTTCATTCAGACATAAGATTTCAAGTGCTTCATTCTTCCTTGCACCAAAAAATGCTTCTAGGGCATGGGCCCTTCAGGTGTAGGGAGCCACAATGTGCTACTTTGTCCTTTTCTCCTCAAACTCCTTTTTCCTTTGCTGTCTTGGTCTCAGGGGCTCGTGTTCACTGAGTGAACAACTGAAGCAGTTTATAGCGCTGCTACCACTCGGCTATTTGCTGCTTTTCCTCAGAGTTAGGAGAGTCGCTGGGGAGGCCTCTCACCAGTGAGCTCAGGGACATCTTTCTGCATCAGTCTGAAAAGCTGCTGTGCCCAGTTGTTGGCAAGGTGGGTCAGAATGTGTACGCTCTTCAGCACCCTCAGTTCACGTTGTCTTCTCTTGGTGCAAATCCAGACCCACTGGGAAGATGAGGTGTGACACCCATCCAGGGGACCCTTCTCAAAAGGGTGCAAGAAGGGATGTTGGCAGGGGGCGGGGAACAGCATCAGCTGTATCACAAATTAAGAGACCAGGCATAACAATGGCCATTGAAGTGGGAGTTTCATTCACACTCTGCTTGCTGGTGTTCTCCTGACATGTGGAGAGGGAGTCTCCACATCAGATAAGCTACAGCTGAGAAAAGTCACCAGAGATTCTTGCCTGAGCAAACAGACATTTGTTAGCAAGATACACACTAATCAGAATCTAGAGTTTAATGGTCAAAATGTCTCGGTTATGGTAAAAATTATTTATGTAAAAATCAAGAAGAGCCTGCCTGTAACAATGGATGGTTCTTCCCCTTCATAGTTGTGAGCCCAGCCAATGACGTTGGCACACAGTGCTCAATAAAAACACGATTCACTGGAAACAAAATTCACTCTGTTACATCGTGCCAAGTACAGTACAAAAACAAAGCAGTTTTCAAGTACAATGAAGCAAATAGAATGGACATATTTAAAAAATACTTATGTTTGTCATGTCGCCGCTGTGACTAGTTTTACTGTAACAGACATAAGGCAAAGAGAAGATTACCATTTTTTTCACTAACACCTACATTCTCCGTTTCCTCATTTCTTCATGCAAGTCAGAATCATTTCATTGCCGATGTAAAAGCTGAAGAGAACATGCTGTCAGCTCCTCAGAAATTTCTATCATTGTTAATAATTGACTTGGATAGCTATTTGGAAGCATTATTAGGTCCGACTTGTAGAAGTAAAAAAGTGAGTACAGGGAAACCACTGGATTGCTTCTTCTCAGTCTTCATTGTTCATTTTAGGCACACTTAAAAATTAATTGGATCCAGTGACTTAGAACATTAAAGACTCTTGCATGACTCATTAAGCTGACATTTCTAACATTTGTAATTCACACTGTAAGAATGATAGAATCACATAAGCCATCTATACATTCGAGCTCCTTCATCAGGGTCGGACTACTGAAGAGAATGCCCTTAGTTTTGAATATCATCATCAATTCAGCTCCAAGACATCTGTAATGGAGCTAAGTTTGATAGACTGCCAGAGTGTGAAAAACTAAGCTCCAACCTCTTAAAAATAGGCAACACAATTAATTGCTACTTTTTTATTTATGGTCTTTAATCTTTTAATGGATACAGTTAAATTTCCACTTCATTGAGCAAGCCGATTGGTATTTAAAGGAACAAATAGATCATTTCAAATTATAAAGCGATTGCTTTATTACATACGCTTTTTTTTAAATTGTGCAAGTTTTTATTATTTTATATTCTTGATCTTCAGTAACTTAAAACTGCTGGAGCTCCATGATTGTGAGGGATGGTTTCGACTGAGGTAATGGAAGGGGCAGTTCTTGCTGTGTCGATTTATTGGCTGTCCAATTTATTTAATTATTTGTGCATTATTATTTGTTGCTCCTAATTCCAATGCTTGATAGAAGCGAAGGTATTGTTACAACAGCTCCTTCTGAATTTATTTTCTTCTTTTTTCTTTAAGCCTAAATAAATAGAAAGTATCTTTTTCACATAATATTCTGCTCTCAGGGGAGCACATTTCATTCTGTGGAACTTCCCGTTAAAATCCATCAGTGCAGCACACGTGTCTAAAAGCAAAGCGTTGTGCTGCTCTTCCCTCATTTCCTCCCCCTTCCCACGTGAAGTCTTTCAAATCCACTGAGGAGGTGCAGGGCAAAGGGGGCAGCGGTGAGCTGCAGCTGAGCTCTTCCAAATATTTTAATCAAAGTCAAATGACTGTTACTTAATCAGCCATGCTGTGAAACGACTTGATATGAGCCACTGACCTTTCGCATCTCCTAGGCTGAGAAAAAGGGTTTCTTCTTCCCTGTCAGTGTGAGTGTCTTCCCCCGCAGCCTCACCCATCTGCCCTCAGTGCCCCGGAGCCCCCAGAGCAATGGGGCAGTTCAGAGGTGGTCCCCAAACGCTGCAGACAGTGTATTGGGTCTCCCCATCTTCAAGGGCTCATCCCTCTTCCATACCAGGAATCCAGTTCAGAGGAAGGACCCAGGAGATCTGTGTCCCGGGAGACCTACACCTCTCAGGTAAGGCTTTGCTTAGAGCTACTAAGATTCAGATAATCCGAGCGCTTAGTTGGCTTCCTTAGGTAACAGTTTTCTTCTATCACTTGCATGTTGGTCAGCAGTGTCGGGGTTGATGATCTCTGTACATCTTACGTACACATTGGCTAATTAGGAGTAATTGAGTTTTGCCAATTCTATTGGCTAGAAGGTGCTAAGGAAGATGATACATTGTTACAAATTATTTCAACTGTCAGGCTATTAATTTTAATTAGGCTGGCTTTGTCTAGCCACGGAGATGCCTTGTCAGGTGATGGGAACATTGTATGGAAACTAATTAGTTAGACATCTTAATTTTCTGTCATCCCTATGCAAACAGTGTTTCTTACAGATGCAAGAATGAAGGTGTTCAGAGCCCAGCTCAGCCATCGTGGCTAAGTGCATGCAAATATTCACATTGCCTGAGTAAAATCTTTTTAAATACCCTCAGAGTTTGAAATTGTAACAGATAACACACAGTAAGGTTGAGAACAAAGAGTAGCTTTGCTGCATTGTTGTTTAAGCTATTATTTTCTCTTATCTGTTTTTAAGAAACTAAGGCATGGAGATGATTGCCTTTTCACTACTGGAAGGCAGCTTCTGTGAATTCACAATAATGATGTCTTAGAAGATTGTTCATTAGGCACCTGAAGGGAAGTAGGGTACATCTCTAAAATTGCCCAAGTATCTATTAACACAATAGCCCATAACTCCTCTCTGTAGGACTCACTGTGTTGTACCAACTGAATGATACATACCTTAAATACCTGCCTGGATGGTCACTTTACTAGATAGCCCGTCAGCCTGGTGATGTTTTGGTCCACTGGGTGAAGAACACGTGCCTTAACCAACTTCCAGTAGCTGTTTATTTTTATGTGCTCCAGTGAGATCCCTCCTATCATTTTTTCAAAGAAAACTTTAGCAATAAAATGAAAATTACACAACCCCCCACCCCTTTTTTTTAAAAAGAAAAAAAGCGTGCTCACCTGGTCACATCATGACATCCCCTTCGTTAAAATAGGAGCTGTTATGGAGCCTGGCAATGTTGTTACAAGGAATATCTTGCACTTACCTTTTCTTCCTATTCAAAGAAGGTCTCTAAAATCATTGCTATTATCAATATTAAGTTCTAAGGGGCACCACTTGACCACTCATGAAAGATGGTCAAAATAGCTCATGTCCCAGATCAAGTCATATGAGATTGCACTGTTAATCGTAGTTTATAAGTGGACCAGTGAAGGTGATGGTGGTAGAGGGAGACAGTGTTAGTTCCAGCACTGGAATTCAGGAGTGCCCTGGCCTCAAAATGCTGCTTAATACAACTGTCCTTCTGGCAGGGGTCAGGAGGAGTGACTTTCACACATTTTTTTGCATTTTGATGTAATCAAAGCAGTGGGAAAGACAACCTCGTTATGATGAGGGACTCATTAGTTTACTCACAATCGGCAACGCTGCAGAGAAGTATAGGAGGCAGGGATAGAAGAGTTGCACATTTTCCTTGCAATTCTGGATTCATGATTTCCCCAAAGCTTCATTTAAAGCCAAGGCTAAATTTCTACATGCTGCCTCCTCTCCACCTTTGCCCCACCAGCATCTCAAGGAGAAGACACGTGGCAGTTCAGGATGGCAACTTAGGCATCCTTGTGCTGCGTTTTTGTTTAACATTGAGATTGACACACTCAGCTCTGCTCAGCCACAGAAGAGAATCAGGTTTGCTGCCTGCGGAAGGCAATCAGCTATTTCAGGTACTTTCAGGCAGTCTGTGTTACATTTCAGGTGAAAGTCTTCGGGATAGCTAGTTCCTCAGCTCAAATATTTGTGTGTTGGAGCAGCACATCCAACCCAGCTCTTTTTCATGCCCCTCAGTAATAATGCGTACCAGCAGCAGACCGTGGGATCCCCTGGGCAGGCCCGTGGTAGGCGATAGCCTATTTTCCAGGTTTGTACCTGCCATTGAAGAACCTTTTTATTTCAGGCTGGAAGAGAATAATACACAAGCCTTTCTGCAGTTGGAAGAATTTCGGCCTTGATCCTCAGCTGCTGTCAATTAGGGCAAGTGTCCCTTTTGATCTGGCTGCTGGTCAGGGGTGGGGCGGGTGGGGGGGAGAGTGACATGTTTGTGTGTTTATCATGCTTTAGCTGGAAGAGGCACACCTGGACACCAGAAACATGTCTCCTGCACCAGGTTGCACGGCAGGTAATGTTGTTAACATCCTCAAGAAAATCATCCTGTATTTGAGGGAAACTTTAATTCCTGGAGCAGAGGTAGATCTCAGAGCCTGGATAGCCATCCTAATACTTCTTGCTCTTGGGTAGACCAGTTCCTTACAAGCCAAAAATGCCACCCCTAGAGATTTCATAGAAGGCAATGTCAGGCTCCTGAACTTCTTCCATGCTGACTTGGTACAAGAGCTGTAGGGATTTTGCAGTTTAGCGCAGGTGCTACATGCTGAGGTTCATTTCTCTGACTACAGAGCGTACATTTCTGTTAGCAGTTGTTTTGCAACGCTCGTCACTTCTGCCCAAGGCAATGCTAGGGCACAGGCCACAGCATTTTTCCAGCTCCTGATCCCAGATCTCAGGAGAATACTGCTGGGCCTCCTTGCAAGCACAAAACTTGGGTTGAAAGCAGTGGGCTACTAATTCAATGTTAAGTTAGTTAGAGAAAATAATTATCTAAGACCAAGATTTGCTTGTGTCGGCTCATACGTGCAGGCCCTGACATGTCAGCAGTTGGAAGGGGGTTTTAAAAGAGGAAGAAAATGCATGAAACAACACCAGAATACTAAAAAATAAAACCCAACAAAACCCAGTAGCTAACTGCTCTGTCAGAGGCTGGTTCTTTCCTCTGCATGCTTGCAGCGGTGTTGCATTTATCCCGTCTGTAGAGGTCTCCCGGCTCCGCAGAGAAGTCACCGGGGAGGCAGGGCCACTGGAGGGAGGACAGCCAGCATCCTGCTGGGGTGCAGCTGGGCTCTCCAGCAGATCAGCGGGGCACGGCGGGAAGGCACTGGATGATTTTGTTCACGCAGCTAAAAGGAGGGATTTACAGTCTTATCTGTAGCATGTTTTCAGAAACTCACACACATACCTACCCATTTTCATTTATCTACGTTTCTCCTTTGTCTCCAATTCTTGACCAAATTCTGACGAAATACAAGTTGTTGTACGAAGGCCAGAATGGGCCGTTATCTTGTGACACAACAGACAAAGACAGTGACAAACTCATATTCATTCACCTAGGCTTCCCAAGAACTAAAACCTGTTTTTTGCAGTACTAAGCTGGAGAACTTTCTCACCTTCAGTTATATCTCTCTGCTTTACTGCCCCTGTGCAAATCATCTGTACGGCTTATTATTTCAGCAGTCACATACTGTGGGATGCTTTAAATTCCTTATTTACAGGATTTGTCTCTTAGCAAAACAAAAGTATCCTTTTAAACTTCTTCCTTATTTTCAACTTCCAACTTGTTAACAGCTGTTGTTTGTTGGGTTGATGGTGGCAGCCTTTGGAGCTGTCTGCCTAGGGACACACTGGCGGTATATGGTGTCCAGTTGGATTACATCTTCCAGTGTCAGGTGCCTCTCTGCTCCATCTGAAGTGGACAAAAAAATGCACGGACCATTTTTTTGCTTTCATCACACTGCCAACTTTGGTCCATTTTTGCTCTCATTGCACTCCCAACTCTATTTAATTCATTCTCTGGGCAAGTTCTCTTTCAGCATTACAGATTTCTAACTTTCACTCCCACAAACTTATATTATTTTTCCTCAGTTGTTTCAGTCTGATTTTCCTAAACCAAATCTCATTTTATTATCATCCTGTGTTTGTAATCTCTCTCAATCTCTTTGTACAGCTCTTCTGCTCACACTCCTCCCAAATCAGCATCCTCTGCAGAAGGCATTAACATGCTTCTTGCTCCTCCTGCTAGGCTAGTGATGCAGATTAAACCACCACAATAAAGGGCCTCTGAGCAGATATATGCGGTTTGACTGGAAAGATCTAATGATAAATTTGCAAGAACAAGTGCACAGTGGGGGGGAAGCCATTTCCTGAGCTAGCCCCTGCCTGCTCACACCTCCCCAGTACCTAGGGGTTGTAACTGGCTGGCTCTACGTCTCACCCATGGGACTGGACAAAGGTTGCTCTTCTGGCCCCAGAAAATGCCCAAGAGCAGTGCAGGGGCACTGCAGGATGACTGCCAGAGACAGCACGTGGCTTTTCATGCCTCAAAGAAAGGTGTGATACCGTGGCCAGGAAGTAGAGAAGGATCTTTATTAATCTGCCTCTTCGCCATGGTGTGCAAAAGAAATGGCATATCTTCGTCTCAGTGAAGTTAATGTGGCTGAGTGAGGAACGACAGTATTACTGTGGGAGCATAAGCTACCCTTTCAACTCCGTGGCTAGCCAAAGCTCTTAAGGAGAACGCAGCAAGGGCTGTTTCTGCAACAGTGGGTAAAGCCATTAAGTGAAAAGCTGAAGAAAAAAATTACCAGTATATCTCCTAGAAATATCTCTTTGCTACTTCCATTCAGATCAGCACTTACAGATCATACAAAAGCATGTGCACTGCTTTCAAAAAAATGTTACCCCTTATGATATCTAAGTAATAATCCTGGAAATGGCTGTAGTGGTGTTTAGAGGACCTAGAGATTGATGTCTGCTATTCATGGCTGAATGTATTTAATAATATTCTGCTTAAGAGTATAAAGATGCCCTTATTTACAGGTCTCTACTGTAGAGGTCTTTGAAGGGCAGTTTTGTATAGCAAGAATTACTTAAAAGGCAATTTGTCTTTGCTGGTGCTGGCTGTGTTGGCTAACCAAACAGAAAATGCACAGATGTGGTTCCCAGCGAGAGGTGGCCAAGGGGAAAGACTACCACTTGCCCAGTGGCACAAGACAGAGGAACAAAGCACAGGTGGGTAAAATGATACGAGGGAAAAAAAAGGTCCATCAAGCTTGTCTCCTGTCATGTCATGTGTTGTGTGTCGCCCGTCCCCCCCTTTAAGGCTCCAGCCGAAGCGCTCAGGGCAGGTACCAGCTGCCTGAAAGCTCCCTTTCCCTGGTGATCTTCTCATTCCTGAGATCGCTTCAGGGATCATGCATGGGGTGGGTGTGTGGGTGTGTGGAAACATGCTTATCTTTTTCTTTTAACAGGAAAAGCTGGAAGTGCGTATCATTAAGGAAGCAGAACATGTACAACAGAGGTTTTGAGGCACTGAATTCATTAATCACCTATAATAAAGAACCGTCTGATACATTGACCAATGTATGTATATAGCCGTAAGGCAGTACTACTTCCAGCATGATTTACTCACATGCTTTGTTCCCATTGCCTAAAAACCTGGCAGGAAAAAAAGATGTGCCGTTTTACAAACAGCTTTACAAAGTTCTCACAATCATCTTTGCAAAAAAAAAAAAAAATTGTTATAGTATTTCCTGCATAGTATCTTATACAGAGGTTGCCAAATATTCTTGCAGGTAACATGCAGTTCTGCAGCTCCTTAACAGCACTTTGCTGTCCAGTGATACTTGCTGAGAAGAGATGAGGTACTGACATGTTGGATGATGTCATATCAACCAAACAGAAAGTGGAGCAACTGATGGAAAAAGACAGCAACCAGGTAGCTCAGCTCTAACCAGGCACTTCTGTTCAGTGTATGCATGCACAGAAACACAACAGCCAAACTGAAGTGAAATGGGCAGGAATTCTTTGACTTCCCTAGGCATTGCATTAGGCTGTGAGTAGTGAAGGCTAATACTTTCACAGTTCCCAACTGAAGTATGAAACAAACCTGAATCTAGGTACCCCTTTCCTCTAATCTCATTGTGGCCATTTCTAAGACTGTTTAACGCAAAATCCTCCTTGCATGTTTTTCAACATTGCTCCTTGACCTCCTGTCTTTGTCCCTTGTCCCACGTCAGGCTCACAGAGGCAGGCCCAAGCATCCCCATGTGAACTGAACATCTGAAAGTGTCTCTTTTTAGTGAGGAAATGGTTGCAGTTAAGCTTTCAGTCGATGGCCCTGGATGCAGGCACAAGAGCAGGAGGGGATGAAGTTTACAGACCCGCATGCAGACACAGAGCCCACTGAAGAGGGCTGCTCGCAGCTGAAGTAAGAGTGTGAGCGCTGTTCTGGCCAGCTCTGCTGCTGCCTTTCAAAGGCAGGAGGACGTCTGTAGCCTTTGGGCCGCTTCCATCCCAGCAAACAGAGCCAGTCCTGTGTGTCAGGGATCGGCGCCAAGGCTTGCATTATTCACACCATGGCTGAACTGGACCCAGAGCAGCCAGACTTCTCAGCCAGAAGTATGAGACACCCGGAGAAACAGACATAAGAGCTATTTCTAGAATAACTTGAGTTCTTCCAGCTGTATCAAGAAGATAAAACCTCTGAAAGTACATCTTGCAAAAATGCCTTCTTCAGTCATTGCATTTAGATCAATATTGTGTTGGCTAATTTCCATCATTTTAAAACTCGGTACCAGTAACCCTCGCCTTTTATCTCTTAGGGCGATCATAAGTGGCAGCTTCACTTAATGTATGACAGTATAACTGCAAAAAGACAGTGACGTATTGTACAGTTTTGAAAAAGTGCCAGAGCTTTTATATATTCACTGACAGTCAGAGTTCAAAGGTGATGACAATATCATGCTTGGATATACTGAGAGTCAATCATCATCTGATCTGAACTGAAAAACAAATGCCGAGGAGAGTGTGTAGGGGGAGCTCAGTTCAGAGCTGGTATGCATGGTAAACCCCTTAATCCCAGCACCTGTGATAAATGCTATCCAGCATTAGCAGGTGGAATTAAACTTGGCTTGCAGAGGGCATTGGTGGGTACAAATGCTTTTGGGAGCTTCTTAACTATTTCCTGGGGAAGGGCCTGACGTCCACAGTGTGAACTGCTTCAGGTGTCAACGTCACCTGAGACAGGAGGGCCATCCAAGAGAACAAAATGCTAAGGGAAATAATTATGCTTGCTTCTTTTTCTTTTTTTTTTTTTAACTGCTCAATCCATTAAGTCTCCCCTAATAGGGTTTTAGGCCAGAAATGACATTCACTGACTTTGGTAAATAGTCAGTTTATTCTCTACTTTTCACCTATATCCACAAACACATCCAAAGTTTTGGTTGCTTTTGGCAATCTTCCTGACATGGCATACCACAATGGCCTACTTCACCATACAGCTAAAACTGGGGGCACTTTGCTTTACAAGGAATTTTAACCCAAGGCTTTTGGGAAGAAATTGAGCATTGCACAGAAGTGCAGAGTCCACAGCTTCATCTAATATTTTCTAAAGCTCTAGGAGGCCAATTCTGGGTCAACCCTTTTGCTTACCAGGAAAATGGCACCTAAATAAATCCAGGAACTCTGAGTTGCATAACGTGACTCTTGCATGCTGTTGGAAGGGTCAGATTCCTCCCCAGACTTCTGACAGTCAAGGCCATTAGAAAGCAACGCAATCACTTAGAAAATTTTAACCCCTAATGTGTTGGTTGCTGATATACCAATTCTTGGGGGGGGGGGGGGGGGGGGGGGGGGGGGGGGGGGGGGGGGGGGGGGGGGGGGGGGGGGGGGAAGGAAGGAATGTTTATTTCCACATTCCTCTTCCTATGCTTATTTCCACGTTAAAAAAAAATGTATTACGGTACATTTGGTGACTCTCCCTGTGTCATCAGACACCTAAACCACTCCAACAGTTTTTTTAAACGCTTCTATGAAAGTTGTGCGCCCAGGACTCCCATTGATTTGTGGAGGGAGAGACAGGGACCCGTGCCAACCCAGAAAATAACAGTCATGGCCCTCTGCTCTGCAAAGCTAAATTCACAGGCATTTCAAATTTTTTTTTAGCCTCAGGCTACAGTATGTGCAAATACATGTGTGCAAATGAAGCACAGTAGCAAGGTAGTAGTGCGGCAACAAAGATCATTGTTTAACAAAACTATTTTTGGGGCAAAGATCTATTGGACATGTTCCTAATTAAGACATCTCCTACAGCAATACAGTGGCACTACTGAAGACAACATTATCAGATGGCTCAGCATACTCTTTAACAAAGTCAGACTTTGGAGCATAATCTACAGGCTTTAAAACTGCTGTCATAGAATCACAGAATATGTCAAGTTGGACGGGCCCCATGAGGATAATCAAGTACAACTCCCTGCTCCTCGCAGGACTACCTAAAACCACTGTCATGAGATGTAACCCAGAGTTAAAAGTATGATTACTAACTTCCTTAAGAAAGCACAACTAGACTGTTTTAGGTCAAACCAGTGCTAAATAGAAATTATATTCATGGTAAAACTGAAAGTAGAAACCTGTCCCTGGTCCAAATTCTGTCCTGGCGATATAATGTCTCTCCACTAGACAAGAATTTAATCCATTAAGTACAGGCAAGCATGTATAAATAAGTGAACTAGATTTTCTATAAAATTAGAACAAGTTCTGGAGAAAGATTAAAGCAGTCATCCTTTTTCTCCACTTCATCAGCTTGATTGTGTGTGTTTTAAACTCATAAAGACAGGAACAGATTATCTTGACTTTGTTTTCCAGACAGTTGTTCGAACTGTGGCATGAGGTGGCAGATCAACAGTTCTGAAAACGAAACAAAACAAAAGCCACTCTTGCCATGCCCAAGGTGGGGAGATCCAACTTGCGCTAATTCTGCTGAACAAGAAACCCACCCGGCTCTTAAGTAAGCGAGGAATTTACTGGGAAGCCTGCACTGGTGTCATGCACTGCGTGTGACCAAGTTTCAGGTCATCAGGTGGATGCACGAGTTGGGCACAGCTCAGCTTCCTGCTACACAGGACAGCCTGCACGCCACTGTCTCCGACTGAGCACGGCTGGCAAAGTGCGGGGCATTTTTTTCTGTTTAATTTTTTACAGCTACTGCTGCCGTTTGTCATCAGTCTGGTATCAGAGGGAAGACCTTATTTTCACAGTAATTTTGCAAGTTGGTGACATGCCTCTTTAACTAGCAGGTAGGACCCAGGTCAGACAGCATCCACACAAAATTAGATGCTAAGTGAAGAGTGAGAAGAAAAGTTGGCCAAACAGAAGGGTGCAATAGTAAAAACTGACTGACCTCAAGGTGGGGGGGACCTTGTTTGGGACTGCTATGTTAAGACATGTCCCCCCCCAGCAGAGAGACTTCACCTGCCCTTTGCCCAGGGGACACTGCCAAGCACTGGGGTACCAGCCTGGCACTGGTACCATGCAGTACCTGCAGAGCTGGACCAAACCAGCTCTGACAGAGCTCAGAGAAACTTCATGCAGTCCAAGCCACCAAGTCCATGTAGGCCAAGTGGGATGAGGATGGCTTCAGTGGGACACTATTTCAAAGGGACTATGTAGGAAAAGCTGTTTGATAAGGACTTAGAGAGGGAAGGAGGAAGGATACAGAAGTGTTTAGGTCCCTTGAAGGAAGGCCTTGAGGTGTGTTTCTCTGTCTCATCAGGTAGGTCTGAACTGACAAGGACACGGAGGCACTAGCTTAGGACTTGCTCCAATGCCATCTAAAAAGCATCCCCTTCACCAGGCTGCCAGGATTGTTTGGAAGATAAAGCTCAAAGGTTTTTATTTCAGTTGGTAACTACTTCGCAGTTCAAGCAAACCACTTGAACACCATCGTTCGGTGCCTCCCCATGATGCTTCACATGGCCAAGAGAGAGGCCACTTCTCTCCCAAATAGCAAAGGGTCCAACCTTCCAACCATGTGCAAGATCAGCAAAGGCATATCATCTTGGGCAAAGGTTTTTACTCTGCCAGTCAGCAGGAAAAAGCTAGTTTGGGTGCTGATGCTGTTCGCATTAGCAGCCCCCAAGGGTTGAGCTATCCAGTCCTCCCTGCCTTGACTTGCCAATCTACCCTGTGTTGCAGCTGCAGTTTAATTTGCAGCATTTCTGGATGATGACAAATCACAGGTAAAACAGGAGAGGAGTAAAACAGCATAATGAAATTTTATTCTGAAAATATGGCAAGAGTCTAAGGCACTTCAAACATTTCAATACACGTGACTAAAGTGAATGTGACAAGGTAATAGCATTCCATAAATATGCACCGAGAACTACGCTCAATTCCACTCAAGGGGAATATTCAGCTGGTACCTCTAATTTTACTCTCCAATAAACATGTATGGAGCTTATAGACTGACACAGTTAATAAAAATATGGTAACAGGACATGTAATTCTTCATGTAGTTTTTAATTATTAAGGAATATAAAATGTTGAAAATACTGTGCGAGTTAATTTTATAGATACTAGTATCTTTCATATAAAAAGTTATACATTATCCCCAATTAGCAACAACTTATTTAGTGAACTTCAGACCTGACGAGAGGTTCTATCCCCAATACCTACCCACTCACCCACCAGCTCAAGATCCACGGAGCTGACTATATAAGCAACTGCAACTTCTGAATTTCAAAGTAATTAAAAACATCAAAATCATGTTGGAATGAAATTTATGAAAAGGTTACTGTGATAAAGTCTAGGCACAGTAAATATGTTTTAGAATGATTAAAAACAAGCCACCAGGACACCCCTGCATGGATAGCTTTAGAAGTCTTAGGCTGCACATAACACAGGAAAGGATAATCTATAGCAAAGAAAAACAGGATTTATGCCAGTGTACGGAAAGACGAGTAGCTGAGCAAAAGAACAGTTCTGGCTAAGGTTCTCAGCTGAGCACTACTTAACTATAGGCTTGCTTCAAGTTTACAGTTTTCTATCTTTAGCACTAGATCTCTGCTTTCACTTTGCTGGTGAGTTCAGGCACAAGACAATTACATTCAGTATCTGTCTCAGTAAAACAGTAACATTTAGCAGCTTAAAGATGGCATAGAGATTTTTACAGATATTCATGCACTACTACTCAAACGTGGCTCTGTGGGTGGGACCAGGAGATGTCCTTCTGCTAAGCCTAGGAGTGCCCTAGAAAACAGGAAAGAACAATTAATCAAAGGGAAATTATTCCAGCCAGCCGAATGAGAACACAGCACTCGCAAGCACTCTGTTCAATCCCTTGCCCTTGCCTTTAATTGCACAGATTAATCTTTTTTTTTTTTCATTTTAGGAACAACAGTGCCAGCTATCATACAGCCTGCTAACTGAGAGTGCACGTTGTTTAGACAGTGAAACGTTTAGCAGCAGTTTATCAGGAGAGTCAGTCGAGGCTCAGAGAGCAGGTGGATAGTTGCCAGAACACCTACGACAGCTTAACTCCAGAAACAGCTGTGTTTCGGTGAGCAGGTCAATAATTAGCATTACAGTGATGCAACAGCACCTCTGCACACTAGCCAGAGTCAGTGAACTCTGCTAGTGAGCTATCTGTACCCCCAGATAAAAGGGAGGAGGAGGAGGTATCCTTCAGCCAGGGTTCAGCCTTCTGCAGTCAACCTGTATTTAAAAATGTACATTCCACTCACCAGCATAAAAATTATCCTGTGAATAAACTCGAAATTTCATGTGCTGTACTGCTGTACAGCTGCTGGGGGGTATGTTTTACTATTATGTTCAGGAGCAGCAAGTTAAAACATGAACTGTAGGAGGTTGTGTACTAACCGGTGATTGGGTTTTGGAAAAGTTGACATGGGCATAAAGGAGAACTGCTATGTCCTTATGTCCAGCTTCCAGGGCTATTGAAAGTGCTGTGCTGCCATCCTGAGAAAGGAAAGGAAGAAATAAAGAGACTTAGTGCTTGTGTGCATTAACATCTCCTAAAAGCCCCATCAGCCCACAGAGAAGAGAAGTTATGAAGTGGAGGCCCTACTGCTCAGACAGACAGTTGGTTAATTTAGAGTCTTGTTTAATTTATTATAATTAAGTGACAATAAGCCTTGCACTGCTGTTTTATGAGGCAGTCCAATTGTCAGAGGCCTCATAACTTCTCTCAATGAGGAGTCTCGATTATTGCTGAGGAAGAATGAGCACGCCATTATCACAATAATGTTACATGTACTGCTGTGTAAGACCAGTGATTTCAGAAGATTGGGCTGTCTGAGAGAAACTACAATGTCAGTGAGGAGTGGAAGAGAAGATAAGGGAGGGATAAATGCTAATCAAATATCATGATAATTGCTCTGTTAAAATGGTAATTGTTGTGTTATAGCTCCCATTAACACTAAAAGCAGTTGCATTCCTAATTCCAAATGCTCCTTGATGGAAGTCTAACTACAAACAAATGGACTTTCCTGGTTAAATACTGTCACCTCAGTTTCTCAGAAGATATTATTGCTTTCAGAAACCATAGTTGTTGAGGCTGCTAGAAGCAAAGAGTGCTTTTCCTGAAAGGGTCATTTATTGACCTGCTGTTTTCTCTTTAGACCATGTTTGGTCCAGGAAGAAGCAGATGTCAGACAACCTATGATGTGAACCTCTGAGCTGTCAGAGGGGCACACTTGTATGAAGCTGCCACATCCCCAACTCTGCCTTCTTTGCTTCCTTCCCTTCCTGAAATTGGTGCATCATGTGGCTACAACCCCCTGTTCTCCGACGGCGTTTAAATTACAAGGCAGGCAGCTACAACCTCAGCACAAATCTCACAGTGGCTTGCTGGTCCACTGCCTGGCTTTTGGCTCTTATGCACAGAAGTTTCCACAATAATGCCAGTATTTGAAATGTCCTCTGATAGGGATCGCCTCTTATGTTGGCTCTCTGAATGGAACATGTTTCCCAGCCGCTGCCGTAGCACTGGTATTAGACAGGTCGGCACCAGTTTAAGGAAACTGTAAACCCTTTTTCCAGCATGGGACACGATGGACAGCATCCAAGTGGAAAGTCTTCTTATGAGACTACAGGGAGCGATTATACATAAATCTAATCGTCCTGAGCAGACAGGGAGCTAGAAGAGCTGTCCACTATAGTGCAATATAATGCACTAAAAATGGACAACAAATACTCCACAGTCAACACCAGGAAAAGCCAAGTTCTTAAAGAGAGATGCTGAATCACTGTCAGAGTGGCACACATCAGTAGGATTGAAGCTCAGCTTACTACTGATCATGCTGACTGGAAAAGCATCACTGTCACATTCAGAATAGCTAGAGGAATGCTAAAAATCTCATAATCTCACAGCACAGACAAACCCATTATAAAATGAATAAGCAGCAGACAAGCTGTGCTTGGGAAACGATCAAACTGCCTACAGGAATAGTTAAGTGTCATGTTCCCATAAAGACTTTAATTATTGACTTGATGATTAATACTGCTAACAGCATCCAGGCTGCAGTAACCTAGATTGCCCCCAGAAGTGTTTGTTACACTGAGGCCTTCTTACATTTTCCCCTCAGGCCAGCTGTTACACACCACTGCCACCACCGGGCAACTGATCCGGCTCCTGCAGCAGGTGAGGGATGAACAGAAATGATGTCTCTGCCTCTCTGCAACAGCTTCAACAAATAACCACCCACTGCCCTCCCAAATCCCAAACCCAGGCTCTACTTCCGTGCGCAGTGGGTGAAAGCGATAGGAAGAATGGAAACATACCAAAGAAGTGATGTTAATGAGAACACAGTACTGGCAAGAAACCAGCTAAGTCAACACTTTCAAGCTTGAGAAGTCTACAGATCAAATTGTCTACTGACAGCGTAGGCTGCAGTGATCCTTGCAAACCAGAAATATGCCAGTGTCTCACTTGGCACTGAAGTCATAGCCTGTATCTCCTGTACCTGTTCACTGTTAGGACAATGTAGCTTCATGACTGAGACCAAACTTGTACTCTCAAAAGTCATGGTGTAGATACTGTGTGAACATCCTGTGAAGAGAACTGTAGGGCTGATGTTTGCCACGGACACAGAAAAGCAACACAGCAAGGCCATTAAGTCACCAGATAAGGTCATAACTGAAAAATGGAAGACTCCTGAGAAAGGGGGAAGGAATGTGAGAAGGGAAGATGTTTTAGCATGAGTAGCAAATGCTTTTTCTGTTCTGGCCGCTGCACACCTACAGCTAACCATAAAAATTGCTACTGGGTAGGTTTGTTAGAAAAGGAAAGATACTAGCCAAATAATCACAGCACTTGCTACCACTAAGCAGAGGATTCACGCATGTGGTACTTTGGCACTGTGAGTCAGAGATTCACGTAAGCAGATTTCAGCAGCTCTCCACTGCATCAAAAAACTGAGTTAGAAAAAATATTCCAGAGTGGAGAAGCTATCTGATGAAGCACTATCTGGAAAGGCAACTCACATTGTCTTCCAGGGTGCCATTACAGCCAGGCTGAGCCAGCAGAAGTTTGACAATCTCTACATGTCCGTGTTCACTAGCACACATCAGAGCTGTAGAGCCCTCATCGTCCTGGATATTGACGTCTGCACCACAGGCCAGTAAAGCTTTAACCATGTCTATCCGCCCATGACTCACAGCTAGCATCAGTGCGGTCTGACCAGCCTGTGTGGAAAGAAGAGGAAAACCCAAATAACTACACAGACAATCAGTGACAAAGCATGCACACTTATTGTTTTGGCACTGTGCTTCTTCTGGGGGCAAAAAAAAAAGATTGTTATTTTATACAGCACTCTCAAGGCTCTGCTTGCCATTATTTAAATACCTTTTATGCATAATATATCCCACAGTCACATAGCTATTTATTAGATTAATGGAAGATATCGGATCTATTTCCAGACATCTGGAGTTCCTTGGAAGGAGCTAAATGGTGCAGAATTTGTACATGCCTCCCAAAATTCAGTAATGGTTCTTTCATTCAATCTTCATTTTTAGAAGAGATCCAGACCTGAGGCTCGACTGTTCTTCCACAGCTCCATTTTGTATACAGCAACCAAAAACATACATACAAACATCAAAGACCACAGAAGGTGAAAGTGAATGAGTGCAAAAGCTGAACCGATGGAGCAGGGGTGGGAGCATGGAAGGAAAGATAAAAAGACACGGGAATGTGAATGGTGTCTTGTGAACCGTTTGACTGACCTGGCTGGCTTTAGCATTCACATCCCCACAGCTGAACAGTTCCTCCACTATCCTCATGTCCTTCTCCGCTTCCACAGCTGCAAGCGCAGCAAGCATGATGGGGGTATAGCCGGCCTTGTTCTGATGATTTACGTTACAGACATCTGCAGAGGGATGAGATAATTTCTTTGGAAAGCAGGAACCCAAAAAGCAGCAATTGTGCTAATGAACTGAATAAACTGTTAGCAGAGCAGCCTATAAAAAGAAAAGGCAGCAATTGCTCTCATAATGGAAGCAATTCAAGGGAAAGTGGAGAAGAAAAAAAATAAACAGGGGTACTCTTGAGCCTGAGAAAGAAAAGGATTCTCTTCTACTATGCATGCAACACAAGGGAGAGCACAAAGCCATTTTATATATCATCATTTATGGCTTTCTTTGTGCATTTTTTTTCTTTTGTAAAAGCAAGTGGTCTGAAATTTGACATGACCATTGGGGTCACAGGTCTGAACCCCAGGAACACCATCAGGAGAGTCTTTAAGCTCCTCTCCTGAGGGGATCCACACTGCAAAATAAAAACAGCCCAGCAGCATCATCAGTGGAAAAGCTGTTTCTCCTCAGCACAAACATTTTCCTGTAATTGGTGTTATTTTAAAGATCTGCAAGTGTACTTTGACATGTTTTGGAGCTGCAGAAAAAACCTTTCAATTAAAGACTGTTTCCAGCTCTACACAGTTTTTGACTGTGAACAAAAGTACTCTGGGAACAAATACAGTCAAGTCCTCTGACTAGTGCCAGCAATTGACAAGAGTTCTCCTTTTAATTCAAGTCTAACCGCCAGTCTGTCTCTGTTCCTAAAATTCTGCAGAAATCTAGCAGGGCTTATTAGTTTACCAGGCAGCAGGGCTTTCAGTGTGCTCATCGTATTGGAAAGCAAGGACTCAGACTTACAAAAACAGCATCTCTAGACTTGGGGTTAAATTGCACCACAGATATCTTAACAAGCAAAAATGTTTCAGGAAATTCTTCACATTTATTGCCAAAGGCTTTTTTTTCTTCTTTTTTTTTTTAAGCGAAAAGAACATTGCAGAAGCAATACAAGTGCAGATGTAAGAAAATACACATTTTTTTCATGTTCCATAGACATCACTTGTGCTACCTTATAACCTGTAGCCCAACCTTACTTTCAGAAGCCACTTCTGGGAAGCCACTGAAGCCACAGAACACAACACTCTGCTACATGCATTACTTCATGAGTAATGAATAATTATTGGAAGTGATGCTCTCCTACCCTGACTAGAGTACTTCAGCAGAGGTGTGTTTTCTGAGGTCACATTTCAGCTCCTTTTCTATATGGCTAATGAGCAGAGCTGTTTTCCTATTTGTCCTCTTGGTAACACTACATGGTGATACAGAGGAGTCTCGTCTCATCTGCTCTTCCCACCAAACACACAGACACAGAGTTCTTGGACCAAGAATCTGCCTGTGATATAACCACACTGCAAAGTTGACTGTAGTGACCGTTTAGACATGGTCCAGAGGAAGACTGTCAAAACCTGAAGGAATTTGCCTGTTGGCAAATATTTTCCAAGTGCTGGCACATGCAGTGTGCTCCCACACACCTGGCACTTCATGGTTGTTGGATTTTACAGTCCAAACCCACTATTTTCATAGGAATACACCAGCTGCTGTAAACTACAGGAGTCTTGACTTCCAGCAACAGATGAGCATGCTCATGCTACCCTGAGATACCCAGGGAAGTGGAGGGGCAGCTTCCTCCCACCGCAGTGCTGCAGAGCCAGCCTGCTGCATTTCACTGTGCTCCTGACATTCCCTGCGCTCCCCCACCGTGACTCACTCTTCCCAACAGGCTGCCTTCAAACAGAACCAGAGATTTCAAAGCACTCGCTTTCCTGCCGAGGAAGTCTCTGCATGTATGACAGATGTGCTGGGTTATCAAAACCGAGATTTGTATCATTAATATCCTTGTTCATCTGATGCTACCCTTCTGGATTTATAAATGTTGCTAGGTTTACACTCCAGCCATGTCGTTGGCCTAGTTAAGCTTCACAACCAACTGTCACAGGTTTTATAACTAGTTTAGAGAAAGAAACTTCAGTCAGGGAGCAAAACTAGGCTTAAACAGATCACGTCCTGCCTGGGACCAGCTCCAACATGTGACACTTTCCACTGGCTGCCTTCTGGCTTAGCGCATCTGGGGAGCAGATGCTCTGGAGTCTCCCCTCTGCCACTACTCTCTCTGCATGTGTGTTGCAAGGGGATTGAGAGAAGGAAGCAACAACAAAAGCAACTAAATGAAGCATCATCACATTGCTCAGGGACCAGGAAAATGCTCCTATATGGCAGAATGCCATATTGCTCCAGTTTCTCAGGAGACCAGCATAGATGTGTCAAGGCAGTGGCCAGAAGAAGCTTCTGTACTGCTCTAGTAAGATAAAGCTAGACTAGTTTGAGTGTTTAACATGGATGTTTATACCTGAATGCATTTTCCTCCACCAGCACCCTACCTTTGGCTGAGCAGCAGCTGCACTGCCTCCAGAGAAAACTGCTGGAGGCTGGTGCTGCTGAACTTGGACTACAGTCCAAGAGTCAGGGATCTACCTATCTGTCCCAAACACTGGTCAACTTTGTACATAATTTACTTGAGTGTTTTTGTAACGTCTTCAAGACCTATCACCATCACCTCCAAAGCTAGCACTAGAAACAAGGATTCTAGACTGCCCAAGTGAGGCACCATGTAACTGTTAACAGTTAAAACAGCTGCTGGAGGAAGCCCAAACTTGACCTCTTGCTCATCACGAATTTCACCCGTGAGGATTACAAAAACCAAAAATAATTAAAAAAAATATGCTAACCAGTCAACTTACTTGCATCCAGAAGAAGCTTTACAATTTCAAAGTTAGAATGTGAGACGCTGTAATGCAGAGCCGTGTTTCCGTTTCCGTCCGCCATATTGATGATATGTCTGAGGACAGCAGGAGAAATCTCTTCAAAAGCAGTTATGTAGTCTCCAACCATTTCAGGGACAGCCGACTTCTGACTTGAGACACGAAACCACTCGTGCTGGATGGTATTCAAACAAAACCTCTGCCAAAACCAAGACAGAAAAACTCTCATATGGGCAATCTATTTAAAGGATTTTCCATCCCACAAGTCAGCGATGCAGGAGGTCAAGCCTTTTTTAGTCAAATGTGGGAAGAAAGTATTCAGCTCACAAACAAGATGTACGGACTGAAGCTTCCCCTCTGACTAAACCCCTCTTTAAAACACCAGTTGTTTACCTCCTCTCATTTCACCTAACTTTCAGGAATGGTCCACCTCTGAGGGCACAGAATTTTAGGATGAGATTACTCCCAAAATTAATGGGTATCAAATACTGGTGAACAGAAAAAGACTTAGAGTAACCATTTCCACAAAATACTTAACTAAGTTTATAAATCACTGATGAATGCACGACTAGGAGCAGTGGGAATGCACATTTCTTGGGGACTTAAAACAACAGCATGCTAAGTCAGTTAGGCCCAATCCCGAGGCATGAATTATCAAATGTGCGAAGTACAGGAGAACTGGCTGGACAGCAGTTCTGCAGGAGAAGAGCTGGCCATTACAGAAGATCACAAGCTGAACCTGAGTCAACAACATCACACTGTAATGAAAAAGGCAAATACTGTTTTGGGGTGAATAAAGAGATTTATAGCTTGCATGGCATGTGATGCAGTCCCTTCTCTCCGCCTAGCACTGTGAAGGCAACAGCTGGACTAGCTTGTCTGGTCCGATCACTGAATGACACAAAAGATTCAGTCGAAACGGTTTCAAAGGTGAGCAGTGAGAATGATTAGAAGTCAAGGAAATCTGACCTACAGGACAGACAGGAAAGACTGGAGATGCGCTCCTGAAAGAACAGCTGGTGAAAGAAACCCCATAACATTTTCACAGTGCAAAAGGCTGTTGCAGTGAGAAAAGAAAGAACCTGTTCTTCACCTGCAGGATGGATGGCTATAGTAGTAAGGGATTTTCACTGCAATTAGAAGATGCAGGCTAGACATTCAGGATAAACTTTCCCATTGGTACGGACTGAGGGTGGAGGGGCAGGAGCCTCTTAGGCCAGGTAACTGTCTGTTGGGAACAACGTAGGTAGAGCAGATCTAGCTGTGAGCCAAGGAGGCTCCTTCAGTCACTGCCAGCTCTGACTTTCTGAGACAATTTCTCTAACCTGGAAGCACCACCACATCTTTCTTCTCTTCTCATAAACCCCCACCTGCAAGGTGGCCAGTAAGTTCAAGGACAATTTTGCAGAGAAGACACTCAGCACGCTTCTCTAGCTTCTAGGGAAAATACAGAGGACCTGTACCAGTAGCGCTAGAGGGGGCCCGTGTCTGGTAAAGGGAGGATATTCTACACACTTCAGTACTACATATATATCTGTACTACATATACACATATACAGAATATTCTACATCAGTATTACTGTAATAAAAACTTACAAGGTCCAACCATTTCAGTTAAGAGACCACGTGTATTGTGAACATACGGAGTTGGAACACAAAAGTGGTCATAAAGTGACACAATATAAATATTTTTTTAATTTTAGGCACTACTAAGTGCAAAATACCACTAAGAAATTATTTTTACAGTCACAGTATCACACGCATTATTAAGTAAATGGTACACTTTTTTTATTCAAGTAATCCATCACATCCCAAAAGGAGCAGTCCGCAGCTCTTTCTGGTGCAAAGAGCCGCTACAAGAGCTGAGTATGCTGGAAGAGGTTGGGACAGTTTATACAGATCCCTAGCTGTACTGAAGTTTACCCTTTTTGGACAAGAGTTCTTTATCAGCAGACAGACAGAGAAGAAGAGCTGGTTAGTCCATAGTTGCCAGCTACAAAGCACCACTTGTGCTGGGAAACACTTTAAGCACAAGAAAGAAACATGTAAATTCAAGTTACACTTCCAAGACAGAGATTATCACCTGGTTGTGCCATTTTTGACACTTTCAACTCGGACTGGGCCTGAAACATTTGTGGTTTGAATGCCTAAACTACTCCTGAAGGACTGACACAGGATTAAAAACTACCTGTCACAACTGTATTAAACAACCTTTCAAAACATTCCCTGGACCACAAATGTCAGAACTGGACACAGACAACATTATTGTCTGTGTCTTACAGACCATATTATTGTCTTCAAGAAGCTGCAGATGCTCTACAGTAGAGGGGACTGGCACTGGATTGTTGCCTTCTACATCACTGCACAACTGTAACAAATGCAAAATTCAATTTCACATCACTAAGCAGTGTTCCTTTGCTTTCAGATTGCTCTCACAAAGTAGCATAGGCAATTCCTATATGAGGCATATAGGCACCTCCTATATGAAGAAAATACAACCTTATTTCTTGAGACTGAGTATTAACAATGAATCCTCCTTACTCCCTGCTGCACTGATAAGTGCTACCAGCACAGTAAGCGAGACAGAAACAGTATCCCTGTGCTTACAAGGAGGCAGAGCACCTGCAGTTTCAAAACAGACTCTGAGCTTTTGTCATGGGGAGAAACAGGCTCCTCACCCCATGCAGTCTCTTAATGCAAGGCCTGAGAGCTGCCCACAGCAGTGCTAAAGCAACACTTACAAAAATAACATGGCAATGCACGGATGTGTTGAAACTGCGCTTTCATGTTACTATTTTTATGTGTGTGCTTTGGGACGACAACACCCCAGCACAAAGCACAAGTACATTCTCTGGACAAAAGTCTCCTGATAGAAAAAGCACTTTGTGACTCTTCCAGGAAAGATGAAATCCTCTTCTGCCTAGCCACTGCGGTGCTGGTCCTGCAAAACCAGAAGTTATCCCTCCCTGAAGTTTTTCTGTTGCAGCTCAGAGAGAATTTTGTCCTGCACTGCTTACCACATCTTTGTTGGTCAATGCCTTGGGGTCATCAATGTTGTTTCTCAGCAGGTGACAGGCAGAAAGCATCTTTTCACTTAGTTCGTATCTAAGGGAGACAGCAGAATACATTGCACATTTCAATTTTTCTCTTGACGTTTCCGCGTAGAAACATTTACCTTTCTGAAAGTCATGTGGGAATGTATGTTTCCAGGCAAGCCATCAGCTGCTGCAATGCAGAAGCCGCTCTGGCAGCTCTTCTCTGCAGGGTCTCCCTCCATGATGAGCAGAGATGTAGGCAGGAGGAGCAGCGGGAACAGAGAGCAGGCGACGCATTGCTTCTGTGCTTTAAACTTGGCAACCCTTCTGGTGGAAATTCTCACCTACTGCTATACGACTGCAGAGCATGTATTATATACTCTGTGCTTTGATTACTTGATTAACAAGAGGAATTGCCAATAGTTGTGACGGAAACGGAATTAACTGGTGGGAAAGGGCACAGGTAGTGCCTCCCTGCCAGCTCCCCTTCACTGGAACCAGCCTTTCTCATCCCATCCACTCTGGAAATTTACTCTCTTTCTCTAGTCTCCCTTCATGTTTTCACTTCTGCCCCCTTTCCATCACAAATTTCAAAACTCAAGGAACAGCTGAAAATAAGAAGGCCCATGCCCATGCCACATGGCACGCCAGGCTGTGGCCAACCATCTCTGCCTACAAGCTGCCACAGAGGATAATGGCAGTTTTCCAGGAAAATTCTCCCAAAAAGCAGAGAGGCTAACACACTCATGTGTGTAAGGCAGGCATTTTAGCCCTCCAGGGTTACAAGCCAGCTGCTGGTGCTTCCAGAGCAATGAAATACTCCACCATTGCATGGACCACGCTCGGTCCCTTGTGGCCATGCGCCCTCCCTCTTCCCCTCGAAGGGCATTGCCAGGGCAGCCAGCTTGCAAAGAACATGCTCCTCAAGTACATGTGGCTATCTAAGCTGTCCTGCTGCTCCTCTTCACAATCGCCCCTTGCTAGCGTAAATATAAATTAGAGAGCTCCTTTGAGAAATTGCCCATCTTTTTATGCCACCTGTAAAATAACAGGCCATCCTACAGTACTGTATAAGTAAAGCTCAGGGCACTTAAAACTCACAGCTCCAAGGCCTACGAATAGCTCTTAATTATGAATTTCTGCATCTCTTTTATTTAGCAGTTGATAATTACAGATAAGTTTGATGCTAAGCTATATCTCCAGTGAAACATAACATACCAATTTTGTCTTAGCTCTTTTACTGTTATTATTCCACTTACATAATTTTCCAAGCTAGCACACTTGTAAACATCTGGCAAGCCCAGTATCTATAAAATACCCCTTCACTGTCTATATTTAGACTTCCTTTTGTCCATTCACTAATCAAGAATCAGTAAAAACTCACCACACTACTGCTTTCCATGTGCCAAAAAAAAAAAAAAAAGCCTCACCTGTCAAATGCTACCTTACACAGCTCCTTACCAGCAACGTGAAAAGTAACTTAGACGTGAAATGCTGAACAAGTGCGTGACAGTGGCCTTAAAGTATATTATACTATATGATCCCAGGGTTGGACGACCTCCTTGCTCCTGTACTGCATCGTCTTACCGAGCAGTATCAGCCATGGCTGAGATGCTGTGAAAGGTGCAAATGCAAGATGCGCTCCCAGCCACCTGCTGACCTGGTATGCATGGTTCAAGACTCATTTGCTTGCTTACTTACTGTTTTACAGACCAGGTTGTTAACAAGGCATTGTCCGCTCCCAAATGAGTGCTGCTTGTGACCTGGGAGAGCCTCTGCCAGGGGCGGGGGAGCCACCTGGGTCTCGCTATAAATGGACCACTTAAAGCTGCTGGGGTCAGCCGCTGGAAAGGACGCCCTCTGACACCATCTCCCCGCTCACACACAGTCGTTTTGCCACGAAACCATCTCTGGTTACCCGCTCAAGGAGGAGGGAAGCGGGCAGCAGTTGAGCAGCGATGGGGCTGGCACTTTCTCCACCAGCACGGGCACAGCCCGTGGCTCGCCCCATGCAACGAGGCAGCAGTAACCTCCTCAGAGGCACTGGGGAGAGGGTGAGCAGCCTACCTTTCTCTGATTTCCACCTCTTCGGCCTCGCACTCGTGACGGGGGCTGTCCTTCTCTGCTCCCATGGCGCAGACCTCCAGAGCACGGGGCACGGGCTGCCCCTCCTCTGTGTGCCGGCTGTGGGGGTACTCGTGGCCCTCGCACTCCTCCTCTGAATCCGAGGAGGAGCTCTCCTCAGAGCTGGAGTCGTCACTGGACGTCGTCTCGTACCTGGGGGGAGAAAGGGCAGGGGTGCTTGCTCAGTGCCATTCAGCAGTGGTCAGTACCTGCCTGTGCTGGTGCAAGTTGAAAAATATCTTGCAAAGGCTTAGTCCTCCTGTTTTCTACTCAGAGACCTTTTCTACTCACTGAACTCAGTGTCCCTGCCAACTGACACTGTGATTATTATGTGCACAGTGCGTAATGAAAGAAGAACAACGTTTTTTAAACGGAAGTCTTAACACTCTGTCAGACCTTGTCTTAGCCCCAGAATGAAATTACTTTGTTCAGAAGTAAACTGTATTGTTGCCTTACTAGGCAGATATAAGCAAGGAAGCTAACAAACCTATCTAAAGACAATACTAAAGAAAAACTAATCTGAGGAAAGGGCTAGAAAAGCTATATAAAAACAATCTGGTGAAACTATTTTCAAGTTCTTTGCAACATTCTGCAAGGGTAAGTAATATTGTAAAAGAAGATAATTTTCCATACTGTTTTCTGTATTTGTGTAGCAAAGTTTCTGTATTTATCTAGCGCAAAACCAGAAAAGTTAATTCTTAGGCAATGCCATCTCTTGCTGTATTGTTCAACAGCACAATGCTGTGCTTGTCAGCTGCCAAAGACATATCAAAGTTTCCCTTACTAAAATATTGCCTGAAAAACGTTCCCATGGCTCTTTGAGTTTGTTTCATTTTCCTGTGTTAAATTTGGCAGCAATCTAATCTCCAGGTACTTGAGACTGATGCCACATATGACTTGTGAGCACAAAAGGTTCACAGAAGACTACGATGAGCTCAGCTGTTTCGGTCTTCCCTCCGACCCTTACACTCAGCAGATGCACCTCAGCCTGAAGGACAGGCCAAAGCTACACATATGCTCCCGGGTTCCTCCTTTCCTTTCCACTGTGAAAGTACTACAGTGACAGATTTTTTGGAAGCAGGTCTCTTACCCGCCATTAATGCCGACAAACTGCAGGTTCTTCTTGGTGTTGCTCAAATCCTTCTTCCCATCCCTTTTCTTCATGATAGATTTGAGTGTGTTTTCATTATTAGTACATACTGTTGAAAAGGGAGACAAAGTACACGTATCAGTACAAATCTGTAGCCAGCTTTGACTGCAGCAGCTTTAGACAGTTTTTCAAAACAAACAAACAGCTTCCTGTTTAATTTACCAACTGAAGCTGGGCTTTCTAATCTTTTTATACATACAGTCATGGTGTGAGATGCACATTGGAAATTTAGAAGAACACTTCCAAAACCAACTCTGGAAACAGAAAACTTGTATAGCCTAACTTTCCCATCTTCCAACATGCTGCTAATCTTTATGATGCTTTAAAAAACTTTAAGAAAAGATACGGGTTGTTTTTTTTTTCTTTGCTATTTGTGAAAGACTTCTAACATTGGAATGGGTTACTCTGCTCTGGTAAGAAAATCTTAATTCTTGGTGTCAGATGACAGCAGCTCATTGCCAGAACTAACACATTAGTACAGACAGCACATTTAACAATAACCTATTCAACAGGGTGGGGAGGTTCAACCAAGTCTGGTCTTTTAGATTTTAGTATTCACTGGAACAACTTTTAAACCAATCTCTAAGCATAAGACAGCTAAAACATTCATACAAATTTAAGTTTTAAAAAAAAATATATTTTATTAACCCTTTCTCTCTCAGTACATTTTTCTAATGAAGACACTAAATGGCATTTCACTGATGCGCTACAATCTGTCATTTAAAAACTAACCACTATCTGCAGACACAGGGTGTCACACTGTGACTTTCCCTGTAGCTGCATCTTTCCCTGCTTTCACAATTTTGAGAACCCTGAAAACCTCCTTTAACTGTATTTCATATTCAAACTCCATCAGCACGATGAAAGGTGAATGTGAGCCAGTTATTACCATAGAGGCCAGAGGCAAGCTGGTCATCTGTCAGGTTAATTGGAGCGAGAGTTTTGTCCTGAGAAGAAAAGGACTTCCTTCCCCGAACAGCTTCCACCAGGGGAGTCTTCCTCTCCTCCTGAGTGGGCACAATGTCCTGCTCCAATTTCAGCGTTCGCAAATTTGAAGTTAAGTGGGCGTTTGCCAGTTGGCCGTGAGGGATGTACTCCAAAGTAGCACCTGCCAGAGAAGACAGTAGGCATCACAGAGGAGTCAGACCAAAACATTTCCGTCAACGCTGTGATCAACAGGGGGGAAAAAACCAAACTGGAAAAAAAAAAGGGCAACACTTGTGCTTTACAATACTCTTTTCAAAAGATCCAATAGGAAAAGGGTGTGATCGCTTTCAGAAAATACAAAAAAAGCCAGCGGTGAGTTTTTCTTTCCGTGAAAACATATAATACAAGGAAAAACTATAAAGATATTGGCTTCAAAACGGATGAAAGGAATGGTCCTTCCTTTTCCTTCTCTTTCAGTACATGCAGTGGCCCCAGCTCCTGCCGTCCTGGTCACTGAGCTGCTCCTCACTGATATGCCTGAAGAGTGCGTTCACGGGCTCTGAAGGTTTCTTCTGCAAGAGCAGTGCCCTTTTTATCTTACTTTTTTTTTAAGAAATGGCATTTTCCGTGAAAGCAGAAACTTTTCAGGAACTTTCCTTTTTGCCAGCATTCCACTAATTCTGAAAGTTATATACTTTACCCAGTTACTGAGACAACTGCAGTAAACTCCCACCCACTGCATTTCTTCCCCCCCCTCCTTTTTTTTTGACAGGATTGTACTGAGCTAGTACTTGTATTTAAATCAAATTCCAAATGTTTGGGCTATACTTTTTCTTTTTTCTGATTTGCTGGCATCCACTCATTTTTTCCCTTTGTGTGTTTAAAAGGCAGCACTAATTACGCACAGACTTTTACAGATTCCCCTGGAGTTCCTCCAGCTGTGCTATTACAACTGCTCTACAAAGCTGCGCAAATGCTTTTGTTTGTGGAACACGCTGTTTTTTTAAACACACATTCTTCCTTAAGTGATCTTGCTAGCATTTCAAGGAAAAAAAGGATAACATTTAACTTACTTTAAACTATCACGTCTTACTTTCAAAACTTGCTTCAACCATTTGTGCCTCCACAGTTTTTTTCCTTTGTATTTATCAAGAATTAAGCCATAGCCTCCTCATTCAAACAGATGAGTGGCACTGCACAGGATGCTAACATATTGTAGTAAGGTAAATTCCAAATATTCACTTTTAGAAATACAGCTGACATCTTTACTACTCTTGCTAGACTGCCCTTCCCCCTTCTTGCTTCACCTCAGTACTTTTTTTTCCTATAACAGAACATAATGAAGCTGATTTTTCCAAACGCTGTCACTTCCCAGCAGCTTCCTCCTCTTTGCTCCCGTTCCCACACAAGTCTCAGAGTTCCCAACCGCGTCTCACCCCACCTGCGTTTCCAAGGTGCCTTCTCCAGCAACGAGACCTACTTCCCACTTCCACCACTACTTATAGCTTCTCCAAGCTACAGGGGGAAGCCGCCTGCCAGGAAAGGCACACAGCAGGGTATCGACAGACATGTCACTACAGGTATAGCCAAAAAGCTTCTGCCCTCTCAGGGAAGCGGGGAGTGAAGGCAGCAGCCACCCCAGTGCCCCCCGTGCAGAAGCAACCCCTCCAGAGTGCGCCTGCACACTTGGGATGAAAAGGGCACCCGTGGAAATCAAGAGGGAAGTCCTGCCCTTGCTCCCCCACCTCTCCCCGCTTTGCAGTGGTGACTGACTTTGGTCAGGTCTCTTCCCAACAGTGAGCGCCATCCCTCATCCACCAGCCGAGGAGAAGAGGGCTGCCAAGGCAATGGCGTGCCAAGCCAAAACCAATGCTTTTTAAACTCCCTTAGCTGAAAAACAAGGAAACTGCCTCTCCCTCCGCTTGCTTGGAGCGGTGACAGCTACAATTAAAGAGTACCAAATGCAGTAACTGCTTCCAACTGCAGCTGGTGGTGGCTGCCTCGGCTGGTTTTACCAGGTCACCCCTTCTGCTACAGCCTTGCTAGCAAGGACACAGGGAGGGAGCAGAGGAAAGTTGCTCCGAAGCAGCAGAGATATGCAAAGCCTTCAAAGCTGCCTGGGTTTACTGTCAGCTGAAGTCTCTCTGTCCTCTGCCAGGTGTCACAGTCCTCCTCCGAAAGGCAGCTGCAACAACCACAGCGTGTCCTGGGGACACGGGTGGGCTTGTGCATGCCGGAGCTGAGGACAGCTGGCAGGGCTCTGGCAGGGCAGAGGAGGGGTCCTGCCTGACATGAACCCACAGCACCTTATTGTGCCCTGTCATCCCCCCTCAGCAATGCTCAGCCCCCCAAAGCCAGAGTCCAAACTTCTTCAGGTGTGTCCCTTCTGCCCTGGAACACAGCTGGGGAGGGAGCTGCAGGGTAGGACAGGGAGAAAGGAGGACAGTAGCAGACTTTTGTCTCCTGCCTCACAGCCTGTCTCCTAGGTAAACCTACCACCAATGCAACAAGATACTCAATAGGTTCCCTCTTCTGGTTCATCCCTCAGTGGCTGAGAAGCACCACACTGAGTTCAGAATCTGGGGCATGTTGTCCATGCCTTCAAACGAAGAAGAAAAGGTGTCCTGCTCAGCCCCCAGCACCCGACAAAAGAGGATGACATCAAGGCTCGAGGGCAAGCACACAAGAAGAAGTGTGCATTAGACAAACTGGCCAGTACACTCATTCTCCCAACACAGCTGTCAGATGTCTACACTTACTGCGTCTACAGTACCCAAGGTTCAAGGACAGACAGCTCTGGGCGCAACACAGCATTAATGCTGCAAGCCATTAATTAGCATTTAACAGCTCTCAGGCCTTCCCCTTTACAAGACAGCCAAACATATAGATGCTTGGAGAGCAGCAACGTAGTGCAAATCACTTCAAAAAACGGATGAAGGAGGCAGCTGTGCTACCCAACACTATGGTCAATGATTTAACAGATTAATCAACTGCTGCCCAAACCAAAAAGCTGAATGAGCCAAGTTCCCTTCTCCTCCCACAAGGCTGCAGGGTCGCTGTCAGGGCTGGAGGCGCCGCACACTTCTCAAGTGGAAATGAAATCCTGGCTGAAGATCACCAGCACTCTACACAGACCTTAAAATAGACTCTTCATCTCACCTCACACAGATCTCAAGTATGCTTGCACAGAATCCTTCTCAGTGACACTGCGTCGTGGTGCACAATGCTGACAGTAAATCAGCCAACAGGTTCAACACTTAGCCAGCCGCTGCCTCCAGACAGAGCCACTCGGGTAGACTCGCCCTGCTGATTTTTGTTAGTTTGCTGTTGCAGGCAAATAATGCAAACTTGACGTAAGTTTCTGTATTGATACAGCATGGCTAACCACAGCATGGCGCTGCCAAGAATTTCTAAATGTATTCTGCAATATAGTAGGGGATCTTGGAAAAGTTCACAAATAATTTAGAAGCAGAAGTATGATAACACAAAAGAAAAAACTTACGGACTTCAACTGTTCATAAACCCTTACGCAGAAAGCTACTCTCATCAGTTTCAGAGGGAAACAAGTAACTGAAGCATCTTCAGTGGTTTAGATGCAGTGGCTTGAGGGAATGACAGCACCTGTTTTTAATCTTTTAGAAAGAACCTCCTCTCCTAAATCACTTGTGCTTCTTCTGAAAATCTCACCAATGTAAACCAGGGTGACAGCAAAACTACTATACATCAGCAGCAGATTACCCATGCTATTTCTGGCACCTATAAAATCTGTTTATTAAGATGCTCTTTCCCTTCCTAACTGCAGACCTTCCCTCCCATTTACGAGATCATGAGCAGTCATGATGTAAGCTGGTTCAGGGAACTCACTGGATGAGTTTTAAAGAGTATTTTTTTCCCTGAATTTGTGCTGAACTCATGATAACAGAATTCTGGCCCTTACCTGCTTTTGACAAATTGCATTTAGTCTCATGGAAGCAAACCTAAGTATTACTATAAAAACGATTTAGCTTGACAATACTTTTATACCACTGGAAATCAAGAGAAGTGCAAATGACGCCAGGGGAATTAAATACGATCAGGATGAGAACCTAGCTCTCTAGCTGGAACATCACAGGCTTCTAGCTAAAAAAAGTGCACGAGCTTGCTGCCTATGCAGTAGCTGCACAGAGATTTTATTTTTAACCTGTTGATCAGTGCAAGCATTTATTTGCACAGTATGTTTATAGCAGCCAACGATACAACTTATATACTCCCTATTAAATACAGTGCATAAATGTTGTCTGGAGCATATATAGCAAGGAAATACTTCTCTTTCACACTGCATGATTTCTTCATGGTAGCAATAAGCTCCCTATGAAATTACTGTAACTGAAGAACACAAAGTCTTCTCCAGTGGTCTTAAATCTTACTAAGTTGCTTTATCCTTAAAAAGTTATTTTTTCATATAAATAATTTTTAATCCACTTTCCATTTGGTCTACGCATCAGAACTATTGAAGAAAAAACCCCATTCTACTAAGGTAAATAAAAAGGCAGTGATGAGCAAACATGTTACGTTTAAACATTTACAACGATTGATATTAACCCATCCACCTAATAAATGTGTTACCTTCAGAAAACTAAGCGTAGCTTCATTTTAAAAGGTAATTTTGAGCCATTCCAGGTTAAAAGTCAGTGAACTTAAAATTTCAGAACAAGAAATTGCCACACATGAACTTTTTATATGATAAACCAACAGAAGCCAGATTCACTTGCGGCCCAGGAGTAGATAAATGTTGCAACTACCATTTGGCTCCAGGGAAAATGTTCCTTCTAACAGGATGGCTCCTTTGATAGGATTGCAAGAACAATTTCAATTTCATTTTCACTCTTGCTTTAACCATTTTCTTTGTGTTGAGAAGCTGCTTTCTATCCCCAAACTAGCTGGTGAAGCCAGTTTGTTGAAACTGGAAGTCAAAAGCAATTCCTTTAATTGAACAAGATTGAACACAAAAAATTACACGTCTGCAAAGCAGCTAATCATCTTTATGAAATGCTCTCTTTTCCAGGACAACTGCGTGTGAAGCTCAGTGAAAGCCATCCTTAATTTCCCTGATGAGTGGCAGATCAAAGAATCTCATGATGCTGGACACAGCAGGAAGGTCATCTCAGAGCTTTTCTTTCTCTCTTATTTATGAGGAGTTGATCTTTTCAGCTGATGCTTTATTGTTGCTGAAATACAACACTTCCTTGCAAAAACAGGAATCTCCTGTCGTTAAATATTCATAGGTGTGCCTGCTACCATGGGAGTCAAACTCTGAACAAAGCTCAGTGCCTGAACATCATGTCCCTGTGCCACAGCACAGGGAGGGAACTGGGGTTTTACCAAAGTCACTCTAATAGACAGGCTAACAGGCTGGAGCTTGCCACTCTCTAAGCAGCAATAGATTTGAAGGAAAAAATTACTGATACCGTGGCAAATTGTACTCTTTATTAACTGAAGCAGAAATGAGGAGATAGAGCAGCTTTCAGATTCAAACACTCCATGTAGTGCTGCCACACAATGAAAACAGCAAATACTCTAATGATAATAGTAATAAGCTTGTGTTAACACATGACCAGGGAAGGTACGTCAAACCTCTTTGAAGAGGTTTATGGAGTTTCACTTGAATAATGTCTTTATAGGACAATTACTGACCAGGTCTCTGCTTCTCTTCTGACATAACCCGATGGGTATTTAAAACAGAAAAAAAACCTGCTAAATACCTCAGCTCCGAATGCAGAGGTCGCTACCATTTTTGAACGACATAGGCATTTGAGCTTTATATGTTGTCACAACTAGCAGGTCAATAGATACCAACTGCCATACGAAAAACGCAGAGGAGGCACTGTATTCTTTGAGATGCCAGCAAGACATGCGTGAATAAACAGCACTCATCCAGCACACAGATGGGACCATCTTCATGACCATTCTGCATCATGCACTATCTTCCAGGGAATATGAAAAATGCTTCACGTATGTCAGTCACCCTCTCCCCAGCAGAGAGATGGATGGATCCTGTTTGTTACACAAACAAGCACATCTGTACAGAAACTTAACCTGGTGATTAAGGCATGCATCTGTGGCAGAGTTGAAGCTCAGGGCTTCATTCACTTGCCTAGACATCAACAACCAGTGCGATTTGTAGCAGCCCACAGCTTTGCAGGGTCCACCGACATGCCTGTGCCTTGAACAGCACCAGGTCCTGAGCCTCAGCCAAGCCTCAAGTCTTCAACTGCACTAGCGTGGTCCATGCTGCCAGGAGGGGGGCTACCAACCCATCAAGCTACACAGTCTTTGAGAGGAAAGGCTACAAATGTTGTCAAACAGAAGAGCTGTAAAGAGAAAACAGCTTTCTCCAATTCCCTGCTGGTTTTGCATTACAAATGATGACACAGAGAGAGACAACCATGGCCACAACAACTCCTTAGTCCTACACACCAGCTTCAGACAACCAGAGGCTTCTTGCACCACCATCATTCCTTAGGTCTTTCCATTTTCCCTCAGCCTGCCTCCCCAGCTTTGGGTGAAAGTTAGAGTTGAAAACCCTGAAAGATCTTTCCACCAGATGGCACATCATGTTTTCCTAATCCCCGACACTTTCCGACATCACTGGCTTCCCACTTCCTTTCACTCCCTCAAGCCTTAATTCAAGAAGTTGCCCCCTTCCTCACGATGATTAGTGTAATGCTTCCACTGGGGTGCTCAGTCAGGATTGCTCCAAAAAGTGACCGTCAAACTGATACTCCAAAGATCACTGAGGTAAAACAACCATACATTTTCAGGTGAAATATGCTCAGGTAATTTTTCAGGGCAACAGTAGGGCAGTTGTTTTTAAATATCACCCTTGCAAACTCCTTGCCTGTGAAGGACATCCATCTACAAGACTTGTGAAAAGTCCATGTAATTAAAACCCTTACAAATGACATTAGGCCTCTGGCTGATACTTTGCAAAACACATCATACGTGCACTCAAATGTAACTTTCTGAAACTTCTCAAAAACTCTGTGACAATAAATGGAGAACCTGAATGCGCTCGCCTCTCTTAGTCCCCCTATAAGCTGTCTGGTCTAAGAATAAGGATCAGTTAGCATCTAGGTTTATCACCCACATTAATACGATCCAGCTGGACACAGACAGGGTGCCAATGCTGGCTAACCTGACTTTGCGGAGTGGAAATCGGCTTGTCTGGCCAGCGGGTCTGATTTCCCTGACGTCACTAGGGCTTCTGAAAGACAGTGCATATGTAAATAGGAGTTGCTTAGTTACGGAAGTGAAAGTGTTTATTTTGCAACAAGCAATATACTAATTGCTAATAGACACGGTTCAGAGATCACCTCAGAGGTCCGCTTGGCTTGCGTCTAAGGATGCCAGCTGCAGAGCCAGCCCACGTCCTGCTCAGCGGGCTCCAGCTCTCATGCCTGCGTCTCCATCGCCTGCCACAAACTGTGTCAGGGGCTGTGAGACGGCAGACGCCCCTGCAGCACACCCCCGTCTCCCCAGCACTAGCACGGGGAAAAATGTGTAAAGCTGAGAATCTGACTGATGTGCTGCCTCAGGCATCAGAAGCAGTATGGACAACTAACCCTTTCACATGGCAAACTGGTACCCAAATCACATGCCTCAAAGCCAGCTCAGGTATTTTTGCCCTAAAAGAACCTGGCCTCTAAGAGGCGCGTCCCAAGGATGCTCTTTCAATAAAATATTAAAGGCGACACTACTGCTGTTAATCTGAAACCAGACATTTCTGCCTCTATTTTCAGCCTGTTTTTCTAAGAAACTGAGGCTTGCGAGGTCATGCTTCTTTCAATAACTTAAACCCAATTGCTCACTTTAACCAAACTGGACTAGAGACTCAGTGCTCTGAAGGATTTTAGTATTTCTACAAACGTTAGAGAAATCAGGCTGCGATGTCGGGCCTCAAGAAAGGAGTGGTGGTTGAGTTCACACACGAGACACCTGAAAAGCTACATCCAAGAGACCTAAATAGGAGGAAAGACTTACTAAGAGCTCACAAGCTCTCATGAGATACTGATGCATAGTTAAGAAAAGGCTTTATTAGTTCCAGTGCTTACAGAATTATTTAAGGAAGTGCTTCATTCAGCAAAAATCCTTCTACAGAAAACAGTAACACAGAAATAGCGTGGCCAGCAGGACCAGGGAAGTGATCGTCCCCCTGTACTCGGCACTGGTGAGGCCGCACCTCGAGTACCGTGTTCAGTTTTGGGCCCCTCACTACAAGAAAGACATTGAGGTGCTGGAGCGCGGTCCAAAGAAGAGCAAGGAAGCTGGTGAAGGGTCCAGAGAGCAAGTCTTATGAGGAGTGGCTGAGGGAACTGGGGTTGTTTAGCCTACAGAAAAGGAGCCTCAAGGGAGACCTCATCACTCTCTGCAACTACCTGAAAGGAGGTTGTAGCGAGGTGGGTGTCTGTCCCTTTTCCTAAGTAACAAGTGACAGGACAAGAGCAAACGGCCTCGAGTTGCGCCAGGGGAGGTTTAGTTTGGATATTAGGAAAAATTTCTTCACTGAAAGGGTTATTAAGCATTGGAACAGGCTGCCCAGGGAAGTGGTTGAGTCCCCATCCCTGGGGGTATTTAAAAGATCTGTAGATGTGGCACTTAGGGACATGGTTTAGTGGTGGACTTGGCAGTGCTAGGATAAGAGTTGGACTCGATGATCTTAAAGGTCTTTTCCAATCTAAACAATTCTATGATTCTATGATCTGTAAAACCACAGGAACAGGCAGCAGGACCAGGAGATAAATGTAGTAAAGACAATATTTTCAAAATTAATAGAAAGAGAAGGGGAAACATTTGAGGCTTATGACCTCCTTCCCACTCCAATTCTCCATGGTTCTAAACTGTTATAGCCCAGAGCTTGATTTATGCACGCAGTCCTGGCATGTAGTTCTCACCAGGGACTAAAAATAAAGAGATTTTACACTCAGCATTCACAGCTAAAGATAATGGCATTACAAGTTAAAATAAAATTATTCCAGAATAATTTTATCAAGAATGTGAAATCTGAATCCGAGTAAGAACATCTTTAGTAAAATATGATCCACTGCTCCATCTGTGTCTAAATCCTTTCAAGTCTCTAGTCTACACATTTGATACTGTGCAGTAAAAGCAGGGAAAAGAATTGAGGATTTACAGCTAGTAAAAATTCTGGTTCACTGTTTTTAAGGACACTTCTGGTGTTTGCTAGATACCCTTATTATTATAGTATCATTACTTGTAAGAAGCCCAAAATATAAAGTACATACCAGAAAGATAATAATATTGCATATATAGTATCATACTGCATGTATGCAGACAGGGTATCATACGTCTTCTTTACCGCTACATAAATGTTGCTTATTGCTTTACTATGGGAAGCTAAAATTTTTACTTCAGCTCATTTAATGGATGGTTCCATTTAGCACATGAACATTGAAAAGAATCAGATTTAGCAAGCCTTTTAACAAAAATAGGTAAATTTTAAGACAGTAAATAAGCTGCAAGAGCTTTATATCGCAGTGCATTAGCCAATAATATTATGCTGACATTAACTGGTATTTACTCAGGATTTTTTTTCCAATTCAGCAGCCATGATACAGATGAATTTGCACAAGTTTTTCCAATTTCCTTAACCTCTTATTCCAGTCACTATATGGCATGACCAAGAAGACGGTATCTAACAGTCACAGCTAGGCATTACATATTGGTTTCCAGTAAGCCAACGTTTATAAATTTAGTAGTAATGTGGTTGGATTCACCAATAAGGTATTAGAAAAAATGACTAAGTTTTAAACTAGACTATCAGACAGCCAAAAATAGTAATACAGCAACTTCACCCCAGGGAATAAAGAAATCCCTCAAATTAATTGTGTAGATTTTAAAGTTAATAAATAAAATGCAAGGAGTATTTAAATCTCAATTCTTGCCTTTCCTGAGTGTCACCAAAACCTCCAGCAGTAATTAAAGCTTATGCCTTTCAAACATGAGGCTGTAATTAGGGATTAGGACAAACAGTTATTGGAACAGAGAAGATGCAAGATGTGGTTTCTGTGAAGTGTTTTGGAGTTGCCTACTACAAAGCCATCAGGCCTGTTGGAATGGGGAAAGCACCCCACAGCTCTCTGGCTGAGAGGCACAAGGAACGAAGGCAATGGAAGAAACACTACAAAATCCAGGGAAACGTCTGTGGAAACAAGTCAGTTTGATACAGACGTTGAATGTGACTTTCAACTCTGCCAAATCTGACACTGTAGTTTTTAAAAATTGCATGCCAAGTTTAAAGAAGGGACAAAATTCCAAACCCACAGGCATTAACCTCGAACACTTTTAAAGTTATAAAATGGAGTCAACACCTTGCATGGCAGTCAAACCCTGCATACTTTTAGATACCTCTCTTGCATGGTCAGAGCTGTCACCATCATCAGGCCCTTTAGAGTCTGCTGGACTGGGAGAGATAAAACCACCTCTGGTTTTTCAGTTACCAGTGGTGGGCTGGAGAGAACACCCAATAGGCACATCCAGCAACGTTATGTTCTGTGTTTCATCAGGGAGGATTACACACTTCCTTCCAGACTAAGCGAGCTCTGGCAAGGGGTGGACCAAACGCGTGCCCGGACACTGGGCTTACCTGATGTAGCACTTCTCTCCATGCACTGCTTCTGAAGGTCCAGGCTCTGCAGCTCCTCTGTGCTGGCGTATTTCATGACGGAGTTGATGGAGGTGAGGGTGCTGATGAGCTGCGAATTGAGAGAGCCAATCTGGGAGTGGGGCTCCCCAAAGGCTTCTGCCAATTCACTGTAATTTTCAGCAAGCAGCATCTGCTGTTCCTGCAGCAGCTTCTGAACGCGCTCAATATAGTGATCCAAACCTGTCCTCAGCTCAGGCGGAGGAAGAGGGCTTTCCAACAGACCACTCACTGGCTCACACACAGATTCTTCACCAACACCGATGCTCCTAGTGCCAGCCGGCACAACCGGCAATGGAGGAGGTCCGCAGGCAATGCTCCTCATTTTAAGACCAACCAGGTAATTCTCATGAACGTTTATCTGCCCAACACCACAGTCTTTGGTTTTTACTGCAGACGGCTTTTCAAAGCCAGGGTGGCTAGAGAGCAAGGTGCCCACTCCAACCGAACGCGTTTTAGCAGACGCGTGTATGTCCTTCACCCGGCCATCTCCTACTGCCACGCTCCGCATCTCCACACTCTCCGTGTTGGTCTGTTTATCGTAGCTGCTCAGAGCAGTGTTCGTCCCGCAGTCTGCCAGGGAGGCCATCTCCGTGCTGGTGCACTGGCTCACCATCTCCAAAGTGGTGCTGGTTTGCTGGCTAGCCGTAGAAGGCATGGCCATCACCATCGCCTCTGCCCTGGGCACAGCCTCTGTGGCCGTTTCGCGGGACACGCGCTCCTTGGGGGTGCAAACCATCACATCCACCGAGCAATCCCCGCAGCCCACAGACCTCACCGCTCCGACCGCCCGCACCACCCAGCAGGGGCTCGGCACGCCTGCCGGCTCCTCCGTGTTGATGCCTGTCTCACAGACGCTTGTCTCTGCGCCCACTGCCTTATCACGCAGCTCAACGGACGTCTCCGTGCCCTGGTCTCGCACCTCTGCCCTCTCCCTTACCAGCCACCGGCTCATCAGCAGCTCGGGGCCCGCCGCCGCGCTCTGCATGGCAGGTCTGCAGGAGATGCCGACGCTGCTCGTCTGCAGGTGGTTTCCCACTGATGAATCAGTGATGTTCACGTGGTCTCCCACCATTTGGTCTCTCGTTTGTATGATGGCCTCCACCATCCTGCTGACGACACGGGGCTGAGCCATCACGGCTTTATCCACTTTTTTCCTAGACCCAGCCGCCTGCAGCTCCTGTTTTAATTTGGTCATTTCCCTGTCATGGGTCGTTTCCTTTAACTGAACCTCTAGTCTGTAAATCTTCTCCTTAAGGGCTTCGATGGTCTGCTGCTGAAGCTCTATCTCCTTCTCGATCTCGGTAGACAAGCCAAGCATGGCCTCCGTCACCCCAACCCCAGACTCTCTCGTTTCTTTCTCTGTCCCCACTGCTACTTCTTTGTGTTGCCTCGCAGATCTGTTGTATATAACCACATCGTTCATGTTCTCATCAGCACCTACAGCAACAGATCGGGCTTCTTTTGTCAGGCTTTCTCTGTTCACGCGAAGGTTTGCTGGACTTTCATAGTTGCTATCCTGGATTTTTTTCTCCAGGGCTTGCATCTCAGCAGTCAGTTGCCTGAACTCCTCTATCCTCTGAGAGCTCTGCTCCACGCTCTCCACCTCTTCCTCACAATCTATATACAGTTCTCCACCTCTTCTCACCTGAGACAAGTGTTCCCACTGCTCTGCATTTCCCGCACTGTAGGATCGCTTTCTGAAACCGTATGTGTCATTTTGAGTGGCTTTCCTCTGGTTTTTGAGTTCAGCCATCATGTGCCTCTTCTCTTCCTGTAACACTGAAATTTTGACCTGCAGCACGGGAATGGTCTTCACTTGCTCCTCAAGTTCCTTGAGACGCTTGAGGGCAACTGCCATTTGCTCCCTGATGTGCTGCAGATGTACTGGGCTCACGTTGGTGACCGGCGTGGATATTCCCGAGCTCATGGGGCTGTGACGAATGGAACTGCCCAAGGAGGAGCTGAAGCAGGCACCGTAGTCGCTGTTCCCCTGATACCCATTCTGCAGCTGCTGAGACACGTGACCGTACCCGCTGGATCCCACAAAAGAGGGGAGGGAGCTTGTGGAGCCCATGCCTCCAAAGCTGGAAAGCCGGGGCCTGCGGACATCTCCAGGTGTGACCTGCATCATCCTCTCCTGCTCAAGTCGCCTCCGCGTTTCCATAAGGGTTTTTGTTACATGGAGGTTGTGCCGAGGAGGTTGGGGGGAGGGAGGAGGAAGCTGCTTACTCTCGGGGACGATTAGGTAGGAAGGAGACGCTTCAAAGGAAACTGAGGGTCTTGCAGTGATGGACGAGGTTACTTGACTTCTCGCTGCCAAACAAGATTGCTTGTTCTCATCACTGTTTGATGAAGAGAGAGACTCCGTGGAGGTCCAGCCACTGCACTGGCCACCAGAGTTCTTGGTACCCGCCGAGGCTGGTACAGCCTTCCTCTTCTTTTGGATGTTTAGTTTCTTAATGGTATTCCCCTTTTGTATATCATCCACGTACTTCAGAAAATCCAAGTCTAGCTGGTAGCCATAAGGTGTTTCCACAAAATAGGGGTCTTTCCGTTCTTTTTCATCTTCTCCATTTATAATAACTTCCTCTTTTTCTGGAAAAGAAGAAACAAAATCAGCATTGGGAAAGAAACTATGTCTCAGTAAACTACGTGCTGAAACACAAGCACAGAAAGATGGGTGCTCACAGCACGCCAGAGGCAGAAACTGCTGCTGCAGCTCAGCAAGCAGACCAGCTTTCCGCTGACTGACCCTCAACACTAAATCCCGATTAACTTTTTAAAAGTTAATCAGTAGGTTTTCAAATGCTGAGAAGTGCATACCCACATAAATGTGTACACATGCATACACACAGATGACGTCTGTTAACAAAGGGGCACAGAAGTGGCATAGCTAGTAGCTCAAAGCAGTCCTTCCCCGAATCCCTCCAGTCTTCCCATGTCACACCAAACTTTCACACACACTATGCTGTCACGTAAAGACCACAGGATTACAACGTACCGCACGAACCATCCGGGGACCAACTTCTCTAGAGGGTGCATTCGAGCAGGCAACGGGAACTCCGACCCCGCTCCTTATGCAACTGATGCCCTTAGACTTTACACAGATCTGCAGCTGTTTTATGGCTTTGGGAACTGCTGCCGCAAGAGCAGCAATACCAGTTTGCTCTCACCTCAGCTCACACTACTTCCACCAGCGCCTCTGCCTCTTTCATTTTAAACTGCATGAAGCCCCCAGCACCAAGACATGCAGCGGGACCCCCTTCCAGCACGGTCCCGAATCCTACGGCTGAGGGAGACTGTGGCCTCGCACATGAGGAAAACCCACCTGCCCTCCAGCCACAAGACTCGCCTGTCCCCACAGCAATCTAAATAAGACTTCACCAGATCTGCTGGGCTTCCTTGGGCTGAGTATTTATATGCAGCACTGCTATACAACCTGTTCCTCCTGTCCCACTGCGGGGGGAGGGGGGGGGGGGGGAGAAAAGCGAAAAACAACTGTTGCGAGTTATGAGCTGGAGGAATAATAAAAGCCAGCTTTCCAGTTACCTGAATTAGCCACATGCCTCTGCCCCCACACTGCAAATCCTCCAGCCACGTACGGCTGCCTCAGCTTCATGTGTCACACGCCGAAGCCCTGCCTCCCTCCCGCCTTGCTCCTTCTTCACCCCGTAAGGAAGAGCCGCCCGCACCCGCGCAGCCCCGCCCGGCCGCGCACACCGGCCCCGCCGCCGAGCTCCGCCAGCGCGGCCGCCCGCCCGCCCGCCCTCCGGGCCGCGGGCCCCTGCCCGCTGCCCCCGCCCGGCGGCCCACCCTCCCGACCCCCGCCGCCGGGTGCGCCCAGCCCACGCCCGCCCCGCACGCCGGGCGCAGCGGACCGCTACCGTGGCTGGAAGCGAATTTCGCTCTCTCTTTCGGTTCTAAAAGGCGAGGTTTCGAAGCCGCGTCCTCTTAAAGGAATATAAGCCTCGGGCGGGGGGGGGGGAGAAACTCTCGACTTACTGCAACTACAGGAAGTGACTTAATGTTGTACTGAAAAGTTTTAGGAGAAGGGGGGGAAGCTCCTGTTTTTCGAGTTTCCTTGGCATGCTTAAGAAAAGCTTTGTCTACAGACAGTATAACTGCTTTCATGGCGATCCTTTACACTTTTGGTTACCACAGGGCACCCCGAGCAGTAGACGGGAGGAGGATGCTGCTCAGGGAAAACCCACCTTCCCCGGTACGGGAAAAGAACAGGATGGAGACACAGACACAGCCAGGCACATGTGAGAGCTACAGAAGTGGGGCTGACCTGAGTGCATTGGTATCTCGGTCCTGCAGTGTGGACAGACTGTTGGGCAGACACAACCCCCCTAGACCACATGTTTCTGGTGGAAGACCAGAGTCTCAGTATGCTGTGGTATTTACTTATAGATGCGCCCAAAATAGCCATCTAAATACCAGAGTGGAAGCAAAAATACATGCATACACACATACTTTAAGCACATAAGCACACACAGCTCCTTCCAGTGGGGCTGCCTCAACGTCACGCAGGGAAAAACCTACAGGAGTCCCACTGACAGGGAGAGAATGAGACAGAGCATACTCTCCGAATTACTCCTCTTCCTCCCCAAATTCAATGGTCTGTTCCCAGATTCTCATCCTGGCTCTGTTCCCCTCAGACAGACAACTTTCCTTTCCACAGCCCACAGCTCCTCGCCCTAGGTTGGTCACCCTTCTTTCCCGCCTGCACCCTAGGTTTGTCCCCACTCTCACACTAGCCCTCATCCCCTGTAGTCTTCTGGTCTCTTTCTGCGTTCTTTGGATTTCTCACCCGTTTTCTCTACTTACATCCATTTGCTTGCTCCACCAATTCTAACCCAAAATCTGGTTATACTCTTGCCCCTCATCCTGGGCTTGGTTCTAGTCACTTCACCCAGCCCATAAACTCAAGCTCCATCAATTTTACCTGTTCTCCCATTTTTCCCAGTTCTTTTCCTCTGCTTGTCTTGGTCCTTGTCTTCCTACCCAGCAACATCTCCGATTCTCCCATCACTACACCAGTGAAGTCAGGCAGCTCCTCTAAGCTGTCCTTGGGCACAATGCATAAGTGTTGGATGGGGGAGGGAGGAACAGACTCTTTCGAAGTCCCAGGACTTAGGAATTAATGCATCTTTGGAAAAATATTCATAAAACTTCTAAAAAGACATGCAAATCTCATGTTAAGTCATGAGAGCCAAACTGGAATCAGATATATTTTTTTCTTCTTCGTAGAATAGTATTAAGATTGCTCAACAGAAACCTATCGAAAATAAATAATAATAAAAAAATAATCACACAGACACTGAATCCCTCACTAAACCTCTCCACAACACCTGCAGGTAGCTCAGTGGCTTCACAATGAAATCCCTTTGGTCCTCAGGTTAAGCTGGCAGCACTACCAGGACACAGTTCATATCTGCTGCTCCACAATCTTGAGACTGTATGCGGAGCTGACTGCCTATTACTTCTCCTTAAAACAACACAGTGAGCACTCCACCAACACAATCCCAGTATTATGAGTTGATCTCTGGAGACGTTTCTTGATACAAACAAGGATCAGGCATGCAATCTACCAACAACAACACAACACTGATGCAGCATGCAGGAGCTGTGCCAAGCCTTTGTGCATTTTGCTGTCTCAGAGAGAGGGCCAAAATGGGTGTGCCTGTTAAGCATGGAACAAAGCAAAATGGATGGCTCTTTTCAAGCAATAAAAATGGTTTTGTTGGTTCCAAAAGAAAAAAAAAAATCTAGTAAAAAGGAAATGAATAAACACCTGATAAGAGTGCAGCCCTTCTTCCTTTCAGCCCTTAGGACCTAGATGAACCACAGATGCCCTTACTCCCTAGCTTTGGTGGGCAAGTATCAAGTAGTACACAGGCAGGTACCTCAGATTAACCTCAGACGAAGCTGTATCTATTTGCCCTTCAGCCAGAAAGACAAGCCTTCATGCCCAGAGACCTCAAGTGAGCAAAAGATTCCTACCCCATTCACCCCAACACACATAGAAGTATTGCAGCAAATATCAGGCAGTACAAACACTCGTTAGGCGTCTTGTCTCATCCTTGGCCAGCTGATCATGGGCACTGCTAAAATTAGAAGAACTATTCACCAGTCTCTATAGTAGCTCAGGCAAATATTAATCACATCATTGTGTTACACTTATGTGCAGATAGATGCACAAACACATACACTTTTATCTGTGAAAATGCTGCAAACACTCCTGTCGTCTTCTGAAATGTCTTTAAATGCAATGAGACACAAACACATCATGCTTCTAGGCCAGTACCTGTGAAGTAATACACTCTGTGAAGCACAGAGGCCTCATTGTGGTACTGTCGTTATTAATGCATTTCTCCAGAAGTATGCAAAGACTTCATTTCCCTCTCCCTGCTGCAGGATAACCACAGGTAGGACACAAGCAGCATTTAAAAAATGCACTCTTCAGTTCTCGCCTCCTGCACTGCTGGGACTGGCTCTGTCCAAACATTCCAGTCTTGCCAACTTCTATTAAATTATATCCTACCCAATGCACTACATAACAACATCAGTATATTAAAATATTGAGTCAGACCTGCCCGAGTCCACACTAATCATGTCTGCTCCCAGACCAGGAGAACTGGAAAAAAATAGAACATTTAGTTGACGTACTTCAAGACTTCTGAGGGAGAGAAAAGCAGTGAGAATGTGGGCAGACATAGAGTTTTGGTTCTACAAGCTAGGAAAACTTCATGGTAGAGCCGCCTTGGAGGGTCCAGGAAGAGCAAAGAGAAGCAACTGAAGATGTATTTCTGAAGCTAAAAGTCTAAGGTGTCTTGAAAAACACAGACATTGCATCTAAAGCCTTCTCTCCCCGTCTGGTTATGATATCTGCTCTAAGGCATTTTTATCTTGGATGTGACTGCTATTGAAGAACTCTTTTCCATTGAAATAATGTTATGAATAACAGAGTCTCCTTCCAGAGTTATGGCATAAGACAATTCATAAAGAATGCTGCAGAGGAAAAATACAGAGGCAATAGCTGGCATAAATGGAGTCGAATCAGTATTTTTATATGTTCAACTTCAGTTTGAAAGGTTATCTGGGGCAGGAAAAGAGGGGATTAAAAAAAAAAAGAGTTCTGATTTTGTGATTCTTTACTACAAATTGATGCTTTTCCCCTTCTCCTCCCACCCCCGATACTACTTGGGTTCTTTTTCTGTTCTTCAGCTTATATAAATGAGTATCAGCCTCCCCTTCTGAAAAGAACCAAAACAGATGAGGCTGAGCACTTGTTTAAAAAGAAAAAGCAGAATGGAATAATTAGCAATTTTTCTTTCATTCTCCTTTTCAGATGTTGGGATTTGAATGTAAGTTAAAAACAACAACAACAACAAAACAACTTGGAAAATAGACTTTAGCCTTGCAGCACACTCATTTGATCAGCTTTCTTTTGGCTAGCAATATGCAGAAGATGCCATGAAATTACTAGCTTCCCAACAATGCAGCCTAGCTCTCCAGTATTTTCAAAGGTGGGGGGAAAAAAGCCCCAAACCCAAACAATCAACCTATCAGATTTTTATTTTATTTTATTCCAAGAACTGAGAGGGGAAAACTTACAGAAACAGAAAGGTGTTTCTGTACTTGGCCAGACACAGCAGGAGCATCGAGTGTTTCATTTTTCCCTTTGCACTTAAAGCACACAGCGGTAGCGTGAAGCACGCCGCAGGTGTGGAGCGCAGACTGCCTCAGTTGGCTGCTCATCTCCCAAAAGGAGAGCCACCGCACCACAGCAGAATCAAGCCACAAAGCTGCACGTGACGATACCCCGGTGCTGGCCTCAGCCACCCTTCCTGCAGTGCCAGGCGGGAGTGCCTGGATGACCCAGCTCAGCTTGTACAAGCAATGGCACAACTGCCCAGCACGCTACTCGATAGTGTAGACGTGGCTGCTAACACCTTCCTCTCTTTTTCTGCTATGGAAAAACAACCAATAAATACTGCCTTGTAAGAAAGGCAATCTCTTTTGCTATTACTCAGCTACAGCTATGACTGGAGCAAACAGGATTTAACTCCTGATGCACCTGAGGCTGTCGGGTATGGGGTACTACAGTCCAAACCGAAATGCCCCAGCCAGAGAGGGATGACAGGCCCTGCTACCAACCCCACAGTTACAGGTGCAGAAGATTCTCCTGTTACAGAAGAATTCCATTTACTGCACATTTTACTGAAGAAATAAATCTCCAGTGTAAAATGTTAGCTGCAAATTTAATCTCAAAGAAAAATGAGGAGCAGAAAAATGGTAAAATATTTTTATAAGGTATTTAGATTACTTTTTAAAATTTATGTGTCAATACCCCAACTGGGGAGCTGACTTTTAAATCTGACATCTAAATACTCAGTGCTTTGGGTTGGGGGTTGTAATCAAAATATGGGGGATAGCAACTTCCCTGATAATGATAACAGAGAAAGGCTGAAGCTACAACACCGTGTAATAAATAGGTTTTTATTTCAAGATGTAGAAGCTCCAGCTCAGATATTTGTAGTGGTAAGCCTCACAGAAGTGAATTAAGGACACCACCTTAAGTCAATGAACATAAGCAGCAGCAATGTTGAAGAAAGATGGTTCAGACTGCTGCTGTGTTTTGGTTGCACTGTGAATGCAAACACTAGGGCACTGGGCTACGATGCCACATTTACCACACAACATTGGTAAAAGAAGGCATTTTAAGAATGGATCTGCTGTCTTAATACCATGCTCTTTCTAGAAGAAGTAGGGCCATCATGACAATAGAAAAAAAACTGAAAACAATCACAGCCACAATGCAAATGCCATTAAAAGCATCAAAAGTCTTTCCATTAACTGGGCTTTTCCATTGACTCGATCAACCCACAGTGAAAACAGTCTCTCAAACAGTTATGTTCCTCTGAACCTGAAAAATCTTAGCTGCTTAGCATTATACTAGGATTATCATAATAATAAAAACGTAGTAAAAATTTTAATTGTTTAGCATTATAGCCAAAACAATCAGCCAGCTCCCACCTTGGTACTGGTGATCAGATGGCTGCACTAGTCTGGATGTCCCACTGTCACCTCCTACTCAAGGGTTAATTCCTAAACCACAGAACCATTTCTTAACCTTGTAGAAGAGACTCTGGCTTTTCTTGTTCTTCTCCCTTTGCTGTATGTTTGCTAACTACATGCTGACTACTGTTCATAGCTACGAAAACCAGAGCATTTTGGTATCACATAGAAAATGCTCAGTATGCTCACCAGCCTGCTACCCAAAGGTGCATATATATATATATATATAGTGAATAGCCTTTTTGGTGTTAGGAGGGGGTCTTTCAAGGTCACATTACCTTTTTTTACACCATTAAAGGTTTTCTTTCACATGGTAAAAAAGAGTTACCTACAGAGTTTATATCTGAACATCATATAACCACAACTAAAAATTATTTCTGTGAGCTGAAAGTAAAAACCGCTTTTCAAAAAACACACCTCCTAACCCTCTCTAGTCTTTTTAATGTCTAAAACTTTTACTTCTAGAATCTCTGAACTGAAAACTTGCAGCTCAAACAGAAGTTCATTTAAAATATAAAATACAGACTATAAGAAAGTCATGCAAATTAATTAACCCTGAATAAAGGATTAATGTTGCTCATGAGAAATCTATTCCTGGGGGAAAATAAAAAAGCACAATCAACTGTCCTGAGAGTGACTGCAATATGCCCCTTTATCAAAATTCACAAAATCTGCTTTATATTCTTGACAACTCCCTTATTTGACGCTGATAATAAATCTCCTTTTCAGCTGCTCTCACTTTCTGGGAATAGCTCTAGATCTGGCAGTTCTGTGGTGGGACATCTTGTATGTGCACCACCTCAAGGCCGCTAACCACGGAAGCTCAAAACTAAGAGGCTAGTCTGTTTTGCCTCCATCCCAGTTTCTGACTCACAGGTCCCAGGGGAAATCAAACTATGGCTGGCAGGAAGCAGGGCATGGGTAGGAAGGGATATAGTCATTAGCTTATTCTGCTAACTGCCGCACCAGCAGCAAGGAAGAGCAGTGCAGAAACCATGGTGGGGGCTGCTGCTGTTGTCAAAAGTGCTGCCATCTCTGGGTAGAAACTACTCTAAAAACAGTGGCTACCTGGGCAAATTGCTGTCACAAGTCAGCCTGTGGGTGCACTGTGGCTCTGAGCGTGACCAGCAGGTCCACCATCAAGCAAGTCAGAAGCAAGTGGCAGCCTTAGTTGCATTGCACTGATGGATTTCCCAAACCATCCTCCGGCAACACCACTTTAACCAATGTGCCATGTCAAGAAATCTAACTGAGGAAGAAAGTACTTGCCTTACATTGAAAGCAAACCACTGAACCAGTGACAGGGGCTTAGTTGGCTCAGCCACAGAAAATGCTCTCCCCTGAAAGACACTCATTTCCTCATAGTAAAGTTAGCCTCCTGCTCTCTCAGGTATCACTGGGAAGAGCGATGAGGTGTCAACAGTCATTCTTTACTGTTGGGCTTGAAATGAGAGGCATCTCAGTCCTGTTTACTTACATTTGAAAACCAGATGCAAACAAGGCAAGTCCAAACCAGTATGAATTTATTCTTTCCAAGCACCTGATTCCCTGTGCATTTTTTTGTTCTTGCACTATTTGTCTACTTGAGAACTGCCCTTCATCATTCCCTGAAGCATTTATTTCATTCACTTTCTACTGTGTGCACACTTATTGGCTCCAGGCAAATTTGTGACAAATGAAGAGGGTTCAATTTAAAGATACTTTCCAAATCAGACTAACTCAGGCCTGGCAAAATAATGTAAGTTATGGCAAACAGTAGATACCAATCGCAAGCTCCTCGCAGCCTGGGAGAAAGCCATACGATGTGATCTACCAAACACAGCAGGAGAGCAGCTCAGTTTCAGACCACCATAGCCCTCCTTTCCAAAAATACATCCCAATAGATCTGGGCTAACTGTTTCAGCCAGTGATGCTGATGAACGCGAGGTTGAGTCCCAGTGTTGGTAAGGCACCTTGCTGTCCTCTGCTGCACAGGAGAAACCTTCAAGCTCCCCTGTCTCCCTTGCCAACCCTTGAAAATGTGGCATACCTGCCCCGCTGTTCCAACAGTGCATCATCCCCTGTTGGTGTACACCACTTCATAGTCACAAGAAAAATGACAAAGGAAAAAATAATTACAAAGAGCAAGGCTTGCATCCACATAGTAGGATGGGCTTCACAAAACCCAGGTAGAGGGCCGGCAAAGCAGAAGAGGAGCAAACCTCCAAATGTTTCTCTTCCTTCCTCACTCATCCAAATCATCTCCCCACTCCCCTTGGGGGCCAAAGGAGTCATGGATGCAAGCCAGGTGTTTGCCTGAAAACGTCTTTTTAACACAACTGTGCATCAGTGTTACCTGCTGAAGCCCAAGCAAAGAAGGCTGTGTTTGCTTTCTAGCCAAGAACAACTGAATCACAAAACCAAAATATTTAGATTTATAATGTCATTAGCCTTCTGTGCCTATAAATCTCTGAAGAGGTGAGAAGTGGAGAACAGATACATAGGGCTATTGTAACAGGAGTAACCATCAGGAAAGAACCCGGACTCCTGGGATATAAACCTGCCATGGAATATTAAAACTGATTTACAGTTTCAGTTTGGTCTTATAGCTGTGCACAGGGTGGAAAAAATGGAAGAATTGTCTTCTGCAAGAATAGTTCTACAAATATTTGTGAGTCCTGGAAGGACATTGTTTTGTCACATGCTTACCTCCATAAGGAATATGGTTTATGCTACATAATTAGTATGATATTTCAAATACCGGGAATTGTTCCCTCCTACCCCTTTTTATATTAATCTAGTACTGATTCCTTCTGTGAGATAAGACGTGTGTTGCCTTCCAAACTTCAAAAGCATAAGTGATTTGCATTTTCCAAAAACACTGAAAGCTTTTCCTCTGCGCTTAAAACAATTCAGACTGATGAACTGATTTTCTCCAAAAAGTTAAAAAAGCGTTCATCAGAGAAAATATGGAAAAGGTCATTATTAGAATTAATTCTTTATGGACATTCTAAATAGCTAAAAACAGTGGCTTATAATTGAAAGTCTATGAACAATATTCAAAATTAGCAACTTTAACAGCTACCTTTCTGCTGTTGAAACGATGCCTTACAGTAAATAGGTGCAGCGCTCCCTTCACTTGAGGGTTCACAACAGCAGTCTCCCACTAGAAAACCTGCATTTGTTGAAGGAAACAAACTACTCTGTATGTAACAACAAAAACAAAGAGGCTACCAGAGGTGCGTGAAACCGCAAGTGCAAACTCCCTTCAGACGGCAGCACTTGCAAGACAAACCAGCTAACCAGGCACTGTTAAAAAAACCCCATCCCAACTTAATATCCTATAGGAACATCGAGGGCTGGTTTCAGCTGTGCTACCCCCGGGTGCCCCCCATCCCTTTTCTCAGCTGGCCCGCAGCGCTAGCAGAGCCAGCCACTCGCATCTCACCTCTCCCCCTGCCCCGTTCGAGGGTCTCACTCACCGATGCACCCAGAAGCAAACCCTTGGTCGTTGCCGCATTTAGTTTTTCAGGAAATTAAGTCTGAAGCACACTTTCCTTTGCCTTAAAGGGAGTGCGTATTCCTGACACATCAGCAGGCAGGGAGCCCAGAGGTTGCTACAGAGCATTTATTTATACTCATTTGGAATTTCCTGAGACAGTCCCAGCCCGGCAGCCAGCCTAGTGCAGCGCCAGTGGTTTCCTTCACGGCACTTCACATGCTGCGTGACGCCTCTGGCTCCCCAAGGGTTAAAATGCATGAAATGGGCAGCAGGACAAAAGGAACTGTACCAAATGACACACTAAAAAGATAATTTTTTTTTCTCTGATGAAGACAGATTTAATTCCCAAGAGGAATTAAAAGTTCAGGTCACTTCTCTTCCACCCGCTCTCCCTTCCTCCCCAAGCCCTTTACCCCTACCCCTCTCATTTCTCACTCCCACATGTGGACTGAGAGCACAGAAAGGTTCATTGATATAATTTGGGCAGAACAATTACCTCTGTTGTAACCACCACTGCTTGCAATTCTGCCTGTGTTACATTCAATCTTATTTTGTTTATGCTTCTCAAATGCAGCTTATAATTTGAGGGATAAAAATAAAAACTTTTAGTATAAAGTTACAGACACAAACAGTTTTTTTCTGAAACACGGCCAAAATATACAAGATACCTTTCATGCTAGTACAAGCACTTTCAAAATGATGCACAAACATACTTGATTTTTCCATATTCAATTTTCTTGTTTCCACATAACACCAAGTATTAACTCAAGTAAAGATAACTGGGATTCCAGATGCAAAAAGGGTCACTTCTCAGCACCATTAAAAAAAAAAACTCAAAGGCCTCAGCTCCATCTCTCTTCACATCTGCTTACAGTAACAGGTGCTGTAGTATAGCCAAACAAGGACTCCAGAAGTAAACGGGCAAGGGGACAGGCTAATTCAACAAGGATAATGGTCCTAAGACTTCACAGGACTAAAGGAAAAGAGTTTTATTACCATGCCTTCCATCCAGATTCCCAAGAACAGTTAAAAAGAAAGAAAAAAAAGAGACATGAATTGTTACAATAATTTCCAAGATCACTGCAGACTGGAAGAGTTGTGCTTCACACAGAAGTGGGATCTTGTGCTGAAATGACAGGAGAAAGGTCCAAGTCCTCCACAGCGCCTTCAGCTGAAATGGCACACACTTCCAGTAAAAGTGTTTCCTGAACATGTCTAGTGGCTTCAGTGGTATTTAATATGAAGCAAAGTAATATTTAATACTTACAGGCATCAGCTTTTGGACTATAAACTAGGTCCTGCCCTCTGGGTAATTTTACGTTTATTTCCTTGAAGTAGAAGTCATTGATGCATACACTATAAAACATGAGCTCTCAAAAAAAGTCCAAAGAAGGTCTCTAGATGTAGCCAACTTGTTACATCTGTGGACCATGAAGGTACTGAATTTTAAGTGAACTTGGTTTGGTTTGGTCTCTGCTCTAACCACCCCATCCATAAAGAAAAGCAGCTCTCCATAAAAAAACACTTTGGGAACAGCTTGTAACCATGCTTCGAAGTTTCTCCTAGAAGACAGAAAAACTCTAGGGTAGCTGAAACCTGACCCATGCTTTCTGTTCAGGGAAACAAAAGCAAAAATTCAGCCCCTGAAACACAGCCGGGAGCCTGCAGCCACCGCTTTGCACTCGCTGCCCCTCAAGCCCCAGCTTTCAACCTGCGGAGTGAGTGACCAGCCAGGTGAGGACAAGGAGTGCACAGCAGCACTGCGTGTTACTGGTGGGCATCTCTAGCTCCATCAGCAGGTTCTTCACACCAGGCAGGGGAGAATATGAAAATACCCATCTAGTTTTCTGCTGTAAAAACCCCCGTGACATCCAGGATAAAGTATGAGAATAGAAGGTATGGCCAAAACATCCTTCTCAAGAGTTAGGATTCTGCTCAGAGAAAAAAAACATTATATGATTTCATTTTTCTAAAAAAAGACAGCATGATATCCTGTTTAGAGAAGAACAAATTTTAGCAGCTGTCTCCACATGCTCCATCTGTTTATCATTACTCCGTGGTTTCAAGGGCTCGACATCTGAACGAGCCCTGCATCAAGTCACGCACCTTCAGTGGACTCTCCTCAAAGCTCAGCCAACTCAGCAGGCTGAAAAAGACCTGCCACGAGTTCAAGGAATAACCAATAACGCGTATCAGCACTTCATCCCTTGTCCAGCAAGTCAAATATGGAGGCACATGTCTGGCTTGGCACTAGTAAAACTTAAAGGCAAAGAGCACATGCGTATTTATTCTCTTGGCCTTTGAGACCATTATGGTGCCAAATAAACTCATTCAGCTACTGTTTACAGTAGAAACAAAACTGAGGTCAGAGCACAGCTCCCCAGTGACCAAAAAACCTGACTTGGTCTGCAGCAGAGTGAATGTAAGATTTGGTGTATGGGCAGCCATCCAGCTGGTAAGTTCTTATCTGAAGAGCAGGTTATTTCACACCCCTTTTGAAAACAAAAGGCAGAGAGGGCACAATGGATCTGTGAAAGGCGATGGATGAAATGCAGGTCTTTAAAACACACGCCTCCAACAGACCATTTCCTCAGCACTGGAGTGGCTCTGCTTGGAAAGAATGAAATAATCTGCCCGACTACAATGATGCGGTCCAGGGGAGCACAGAGCTTGGCCTGATCCACCACTGTCAGGTTTATGTTCCTACCCCGAAAAATACAGCTGTTGCATTTTCGTGAGGGTTGGATATGGGGTTCTTCTTGGTTTTATTTCGGTGGATTTTGTTTTGGGAGCAAGGGGTGGCATTGCTGTGGGTTTGGTTTTTTTCTTTACAGCCTTTCAGAATTTGGTAGCAGGTTTCCATAGAACTATTGAAAACCCGCTAGCCATTCAGGTCAGACCTGAGACTGATCTGGCCTACCCACCTTCTCCTCCCTAGCAGATGCCTCTGGAAGAGCGTAAGAAGAAAGCAAACACACAGCAACTTTTCTCCTCTCGGCTTCCAGAAACCTGCAGCCCAGAGACTTCTTGAGCCAGGGGTGATCCAGGATGGGTTTTAAGTCACAGTGTCAAATGTGTACTTTCAGGGTAACTGGGAGGTATTCAATAACTGTGTTTAAAATGTCAGACTGCAGCTGATGTGTTAGTACTGTAAGATCTACTGGTCAAGTGCCTGGAGATACAGTTATGGATGATTAATCTGACCCAATGACTACGTAACACTCAAAACCTCCATATTAGAGACGTTGCATGCCTCAGGTCCCTCACTAGTTAGCCTCTACCCAGAAAGAGGATGCAACTGAAAAACGCGCCCTGTATCATCATGAAGTGTCCACCTTGTTTAGCTTCACACAGAATGAACTTCAACTACTTGGTATTTTGTGTGTCATGAGGCAAGTCATGATCTCTACTGTTCTCTCAACATGACTGCCTGGAGAAGCTGTAAGAAGTCTTGTTGGGGGAGCGAGTAGCCCATTCAAGCCTTCAAAGTTGGTGAAATTTTTTTTTTTCCTTCTTTTTTGTATGGACGGTCAGGCATACTTGCTTGTTTCTATTCAGGTGTTAGAACTGAGTGAGCTAGCAACTCAGCTTGCAGCTCCCAGCAGGGCTTTACGGGTCAGCTTTGCTCTCCCTTTTTGCAGAGGTGAAAAGTGAATGACACTGAACCTGAATATAAGAGAAAGGAAAAATCCATGGCTGTAAAAGAGATACACGCATTCTTAAATCCGGAAATACATGTACGGGCTTCTTATGCCACAGACAAGGATGCAAAGTGAACTTCTGCCTGTTGGGAACGCAAGTGGAGGTGTCAGCCTAGCGACTGTCTCTTGGTGCATTTGAAAAAAGCCGACTGAGTCATTCGGGATCAGGTGGCAGATCCTGCCAGCATGGAAGGCATCCCGTGTCCTTCAGTTGTCATCCCCCCACTTCCCCAGCTGAGCAGAGGCAGGGGGTGCAGGAAGGAACTCATGGCTTTGCCAGGCAGACCATACAGGCTACAGTTTTAGGCATCTCTTTCCCACTTGGATCAAGACTTTGCAATCAAACACCATGGATTTCTAGTAACAACTACTAATCCAGAAATACTGCACTTCTACCCACAGTAACATACTGATTATGCAAAAGGCTGAGGCAAGGAGAAGTGCCACACAAATTGGGGAAAAAAACAAGTGCTGTGCATAACTAATGGCACCCATGGGCAAGACTACGCATGTCCATTATTAATGTGCCATGTAACTGATAAACGGTGCGTGCAGTACATCACGCAGCAGCAGGATCAGAGAAGGACTGTAAAGCTGGAGTGGAGCAGGAGATGCGACACTCAGTTTCGCACAGAGATGTCTCTCCTGCTGCTGTGGTCTTGGCTGTACCTGGTGTCTTGTCCTACAGGGATACAGGCTGAGATGGTCTGGCTGAGCCACACGCGTGCTTGTAGAGTTGTAGCCTTACAACTTTTCTCTGCAAAGGGAGAGGGAAGTAATTTTCCCAGAAACGTCAACAGTGCATTTTCTGCAGCACTGAAGACAGGTTGCGAGGCAGCCTCTGAGCGTTAAAGGCAGAGCGGGGGGGCAGAGGAGGGTTGGACATCAGGGAGGAGTCACAGGCTGCACTCCCCAGGGACTGCACCCGGGGAGAAGTCCCTGCGTGTCCTCAGGGAGAGCTGGAGTAAGACCAAACACTGGAGAAAGGGGCCAAGAGGAATATCAGGGAACAAAAAGGAAAGGACGAGCATCCTGGATGGCAGACACACTGTCTGAGAGCGGAGGAAGGGAAAAGGACTGTAATTAACAACGGCAAGGGAGAATGGTGAAAGTCTAAAGGTCGATGCAGTGGATGCACAGCCTTGTGAGTACATTCAAGTACTGGCAAGCTTAAAAGCTATGTAACAGCCATCTGTCTCCATGTAGAAAAACAGAGGACAGGAGCAGAAAAGAATGATTCTAAAATACACTTTTTTTTTTTAACCTTTTAACTTAAGAGATGGAAAAACATATCTAAAATTTAAGAATCACAATTTGTGCTGGAGGGAGGGGAGAGCAGAAGAAAGGGCTTAGCCATGGACTTTTTGAAGTGAAAAAACACTGTTGATCCTCATAATCCCTTAAAACATGACTGCTCTGATCTTGTCTTTGTGCTTCTATCATATGCAAATGTCAGTCCACTTTTTCAGCCACAACCATGCATTTTATTGTATTTTCTTGCACTGTACTTTTTTTTTTTTTGAAAGCTGCACACTTTAGATTTACCAAGCAATGTACATGAAGTGTTAAAACTTGACGTATTTGCTAGGATTAGACCTGAAATTCCAGTAACGGCAGCTAAGTTGCACAAGTGTTTTCTTTTTATTATTAGATCTTCTGCAACCCATACAACGGTGCTCCAGGCAGAGGGGTTGGTTGTGTGAAGAGAGGGTAGGGAAGGGGCTAGGAGTACATCAACAAACATGCCCCTTAGCAGTAAGAGACTACTCCAGACCAGCAACGTCTGGTTCACATAAGGAGAACAATCTGTTCCCAATTATCAGTTAATTTGATCCTCACCCTAATCTGACCAAACCTTCAAACCCAGCTATTAAAAACAGTTTCCACCCCCTGCCTCCATCCCACCCTCTCCTACTTTCAAACAAATACTGAAGGGCAATACAGAAATATCACAGACAGGTCCTGTATGTTGAAGGAAAGCAACATTTTTATGAAGAAAAAACATATGGGAATATATTCATTAAAAAAGAGGAGAAAATTACATAAAACACTCATTACAGTGTGAGATAACTAGGGAGGAGAAATCGAGCAAGAAAAAGGGATGGGCTGTGAGGGGGTAAGGGTCACATTACCTACTTTCACAGGGAAGAAGGCTTTGGAAGTGGGGAAGGATGGGCTGAAAGCATGAAAGAATATGATGGGATCTCACACTCACCTATCTCCCTGTCTGTCTGAGCACTTAGTTTTGTCAAAGTCTGTGTGAAGAGTGAAGCGAAGAAAAATCTCAGGAGACTGTACCTAACACAGACCAAGTATACGCTATGAGGAGTTTTAAAGAGTTGATGGCGGAGGGGGAGAGCCCTATTTGGACCCGGCTGATCTGCTAACCCCTTCAGACACTGCAAGCTGCAACGTGCATCTCACAGTGGAGGTCAACCATCGCTTTCAGCCAATATGGTAAGTGCGATTTCCGGATGAAATCAGAGGAGGGAATGGAAGGAAGAAAGAAAGAAAGGGGAGGATGGCCACAAGCATGCTTCTGTCCCGAAGCTCAGAGCTGGTCACACAGGGACATCCTGGCAGGAATCTGTACTCTGCCACCATGGGGAGTCGTGTTTCCAGAGGAAGGAAATGGAGATACAGCAGCAATGCCAACGTGGGCAGCCTGAGCGCTCCCTCAGCCCCTAAAACTGCTGTGAAAACATGATACGGGAAGGGCTGCCCTTCTGGTATCTCTAATCCAAAGCTTTACAAATGGCACGAAAGGGGGGGAGGAGAGAGGTGGCCATTACAAGAAGCTTCCCAAGGACTTCTGCTCCAGCAGTAACCCTTCTGCAAGGAACATGTCTAAATGCAGGCACTCAGTGTCCATGAACAGAAGACAACCAGCTGTAATCAGGCTATTTCCATCCAAACCATTTCCCTGGGGGACTGTATCCTTTTAAAGGCAACAAAATCCCCTCCCTTCCCACAGGGAGGAGATTCATACGCATTATTCATAAACTGCTCTCTGCAGAAGAATCTGGGAAGGGAGTGAGGAATAGTGTAGAATAGTTGGGGGAAAAATACACTTTTTTGGACTAAATGGCCCCAGGAAAATTTGCCAAGTTGCGTATCTTGAGAGTGGGGAGAAGGAAGACGATGCAGAGAGAATAATTTTTCAAGTCTGGAAGAAGTTTATTCTTGGTGTTTTTCCTGTGACACGTGCCTGCCCCGCTACTGGTGCTTGCTCCTCACCCAGCCCACAGGCTGCTCCTCCGCACAGGCACTTCTCACCTGACCGCCACCAGATCAGTGCAAAGCAGTGACTTCCATCACAAGACCTTAGGGTCTTTATCACTGTTAATCGCCACCAGTTCAGTGAGGTTGCAGGGTACCATAAACAGCAAGGCATGCCTGTTTAGTCCGTAGAGCATTATTGGCTTTAAAATACAAGATCAGCACCCTTAGCTGCCTCCAAGGGTGTAGAGGGCATGTATTACCACAGGGAGCAGCAGCAGGCCACATGAGAAGGTCCAGGTGCTGCCCATGCAAGTGTATCTCAACAGCTCAGACAAGGAAAGCGTGCCTTACTCCATGAGCAAGCCTGCGTCAGAGAGGAATGAACGCAGTCCTCTGTGTAGGTGAGATGTAAGAAGCTTCTGGGCAGCTGCAGAAGATAATCCATAACAAGATACAACTGCAGTAATCTCTGACCAATTAAATCTGTTCCGGTTCTCACAGTGCTTTGTCCTTCTGCAGAGCATCTGCATCTTATATGGCTTTGTGTCTTGGGCCATCTGCTTCCCACCACATCCAATTTCCATTTCTAAGAACTGGGCTATCTGGGCCAGACTGCTATGTCCTCAGCTCCTAATGACACTGTATTTACTGTACCCTTTCTAACTTCCTCCTGCCCCTTCCCTTTCCAGCAGATTCCAAAATCAGGCCTGAGGGCATTCGTCAGGCAACAAGTCCTGTGTAAAAGGAAATGCATGGTCTGATAAAGGCCTCTAGGTTGGGCAAATGCAAGTCAATGTGTTTTCAAGCTTTCTATTGCAGTGGCAAATGCACCCTTGGATTACAGGTATCAACCAGCAATTGCAGCAGAAACAAGTATTAATCCAAGGAGAAAGTTGGCATTGGCTGTGAGATCGTGTGCTCCATCTCCAGCCATCTGTCCTTAAGGCAGATCTGGCATCAGTGAGTGTACTACAGCACACTGATGCAAATTTTGATATGCCTCACGATAGAGCTGATGTGAAATCACTGGAAGCTCAGTCACCCTTCACCCCACAGATTTCAGGGTCCCACCCTAGCTTGTTTTTAAATACTGGGCACCACCAGAGTGACTCACTAGATCACTTGTGGGTGAGGCAGCAGCAGGATCCCAGTGACAGCCCTGCATGCCATCTGCCCATCCAGAAAGCACAGGACTACACGGCAATTCAGCAGGCTCTCCCGATGGCAACAGTCTCCCACCAGCTGCCAAAGCACACCTTCAGCATACACTTGTCCCCATTAACTCTGACGGTTATCAGATGCAGGGAGCATGGCAGGGGAGCAAGCCCAGGCTTAAATAGCCTCTCATCACACAGCCCTGACTCAACCAAATTACCCTTGCTTGCAGGGCTGATTTGATAAAAATACAAACTCACCTGAACCCTGGTCATTTGCATCTGCTAAGCTAAGCAAACTTAGTGCATTTAAGGATGCTAAGCTCAGAGTGTGGGGTGTCAGTAGCACTGCAATGATACCTCAGTGACACCTACCCTTCAGGAAAGCAGTGGAGAGAGGCTGTCAGCTGGGCTCTTGTGGCAGGCACCCGCAATACTCAGGAGTAAAGGCTCTATCAGACTGACTACTACCTAGCAATCAAACACTTCCAATTGCTAACTTCTTCGTGTCTGTAAGTTCCCATTTATTGACTGAGGGTCTGTAGTGAAAACTGGTGGATATTCTGCTAAAATTATTAATAGTGGTAATGTTCTGGTGCACAGCACTTTCTTCTTAGACTACACTTCAGATCATTAGGCTGGAAATTGTGCAAAACTCCATGCATATTGCCTAAGATTATACGCATCAGGAAAATCAAATCATAGGAGAGACTCTAACTCAAATAATCCAGTAACTGAAAGGAAAGCATGTCTACAAATGTTTGGTAAGAGTTGTTACAAATCAATGCAGAGGACGTGTATGATAAAAACATTTGCTCTAAGCAAACGTGTGTTCTATTTATTGGCTTCAGTAAAAAGGGCTAATAAGTCAACAGGGGTTTTCATAATACTTTGCAACAGTTGCTTAAGCATTTATATACCAGCAGATGGAAAACACATTTATTAAACATTTGGTCTTTCAGTCACGCTGACGTTAGTATCTCAAACAACATTAATACAGGCAACAGCCTCTTGTAATGGCCTCATTCTCTGACTAACTGGTGCATAGTTACAACTTCACTTAGGAGTCAAGAAAACTGCTCAGATACAAAGAAAATCTAACAAGAGGCCTACGGGGTGCTGCAGAGATAAAATAACCGGAGGGACACCAGGCTGCTGCAGGGGAACCAGCGCTCCAACACGGTTTGTATCAGCCATCAAACCACCCGCGGTCCCACAGCCCCTGGTGTGCTCTCCAGAGCGGAGATGGATGCCCAGGTCTGCTGGGGGTGACATCTCCCTGTCCCTTGATGCTGAAAGTGAAAGGAGTAAACTGGGAGCAAAGACACTTGATGCCTGCACACTGGCTACTACAGCAGCAGTTCCTTGCTTTATAGGTGCAAAGAGAGCAACAGTAAAAACGATGGTGAGTTGCTATGATGCCGCTGCTTTAAGAACTGTGTAGGAATCTGAAGGAGGTAAAGCATATAGCGGAGTTAAACACGCAGGGAAAGAGTTCAAATGAATCCGTGTAAGATGTAGTGCTCCTGTAAGTAGACAGATGTTGAAAGTGGGATGGGGAGGCATGAAAACACAAATCCTTAAACAAGAGCGAGGGGGAAGGCGCAGACAGAAGGGAGAAAAGAGAAAGGATCAGAGAAATCTCAGACACCATGTACAGAAAACGATGCGGATTTGCTTTACAGCAAAGTAAAGAAAGGGTTTGTGCAACAGCCTTGCTATACTGACCCCTGCAGCCCATCCTACTCAGGAAAACTGAAAAAGCTTTTCTTCCGTTAAAACACTTTTTCATGTCCCTGTTAAAGAGATGACTGACAATTCTGCACTCTCTGGATACAGAGCACAAGGTGCTTAGGGAAGTCAAATAAAACAGATGTTTTCATTACGGTTAGAAACAGATACAGTTTTTAATCCTTTATCTTTTTTAATCAGTCTGCTATGCTTGTTTTGCTGCTCCTTTGTTTTCTACATCAGAATAAATGGAATTGGACTGGAATTTCGCACCATTCAGTGCCTTTCGGAACACGTGTTTTGGAAAGAAAGTTTCAGCAAATCAGGTATTAGTGAAAGGAAGGAAAATCCAGCCAGAAGTATTTCCAAACTGCCCAGTAAGTTTTAGGCTGGTGTGCACTGTGCTTTTTGTAGCTGACTGGAGGACCTTTCTACAGGTATCACTACAGAAACGTTTGCAGAGCCTCATTAAATAGATGATTTATGCATCAGTCCTAGCAAGCACAGAAGCTAACAATTACTGGAAGTTTCACCCAGCGGTTAATGGAGACACTAATACTATTTTGGGAAACAAGCACCTCATTTTTTTTCCCCTTGTACTATGCAAAGAGAAATTAGTACGCACCAAACCAACTGCAGCCTCCCAATAACACCCCACAAACCCAGGGTATTTCCCAGCTCCTGCTGCAGCTCCTTGGACAAGTGCACGGCATGCTCTGGACTTCCATGGCACTCCTTAACCCTGCTAAGTTTACCAGACTGAGCAGTACGCTCACATGCCACCAGGGCAGACTCGAAACAGCAAACGGTTGTGACTACTGAGCACCCAACTGATAAAGCAAATTTTTCTGCAAGCACCGATTTATCTGTCACTAGTGTTAGAGAGACTTCAGCTATTTTCTGAGCAGATGCCACAACTTTGACAGAGCCTGTCTCAAAATACCCCAGAGACAGTACCAAAGTCTCAAACGAACTTCCAAAATGTATAAAGAGGAACAAATAAGCTTGCAGCTCACATAAATAAAGTTCACAAGACCTCTGTGCAATGAAACGGAACAGAGTGATAAAACTTTAAGTCAGCAGCAAACAAAACTATTGACAAACAGTACTGAAGTCTAAATCACAGTCTTTGTTATTTGTTTGCCACATTTAAAGTTCATGTCTTTACTGAGATATGCAAGAGGCAGAGAAATTTGATAGGTGCTTTCATGATAAAGTCATCACTTGCTTTGTAGCTTATCTCGCATACACACTCACTGAAAATATTTACAGCAAATGTACTTCCCATAAACATCCTTTAACAAAATATCTCTATACAAATGCAAAATAGCTTGATCCTTTCCTGGAAACAAGTTCCAAATTCAAGCATTCCTCTACAGATTTTATCTGCAGCAGCAGTAGTCCATATAGGCTTGTATACTGAAAAATTTACCAAAATGGCACATAGGCATAATCATTTAACAGTGCAAGTACTCACATTCTCGAGTTAACCAAAGCAAACCACTGCTCCTTAGTCACCTCGTACTTGAATGCAGCTGAACATGTGGTCAAACTTGCCAAAATATTCAAGTAACATAAACGCAGCTTAGTAGTCCATAACAAGTCTTTCTAGTTCTTTTTCCTGTTGCTGATTGATTCAGAGGGTGCAGAAAACACCACCCCTGAAGTTTGTCTATCCACTCTTAGAGCTCCATGCAATTAAGAAACTTGCTTCAATACCTCCAACGCCCAAATCAGTTCCTGCTCATCCAAAGGCATTCTCTCCCAGGCAGCATGGCAGGATTAACAAATCACGGGTATTTGCAGCCCAATACTCTGTCCATTATGAACTGCTGAGGATTTGGAGACACGGGCATACATAGCTGCATGTTAGAACGCCGTCCTCAAGGGTTTGCAAAGCCAACAAGTCCTGACAGTCTCTGCAGAATGTTGTCCAATTTAGTTTTGAATTAAATACTTGCAATACATTATAGCGTCTTTCTACGAATAAGGGAACAAACAGCTTCTACCCTGCAAGAAGCCTTGTTTGCATAACAATCCTGAAACTAAAACTTCATCTTGCATTAACACATCCCCAGTACAAGCATTTAGCTTCTTTTAGACTTACACGTCAGCCTACGAACCTTTTCAACAGACAATTCTACTGCAGGGAGAAAAAAAATCAGTAAACCAATCAGTAACACTCCATGCACAATTTTTCTTTCCTTGTAAGCAGAGGGAGTTGTTTGGCGTGACTTAAGTTAAAAGTGTACTACTAAAAAAAGTCAAGTTACATGGGGGAGTTAGGCAGTAAACAGCTACAGTTAATTCACAGAGCAGAGGTTTTGAAGTCCACCTTCTCAAAAGGATTACAAAAAGTTACAAAAGGATATAGTTTCTTTCTTAGAGAATATACTTCTAATTGTATTAAAAGGGGGGGAGGAGAAGAGAAAATACCCTTTTTCAGCGGTCTCAGCATTTAACAACATTCGTAAATTTAACCTTAAATCATCAACAGATAATAGTAACTCCAACGTCTTCATGTAACTTCCACTAGCCTTTAAAAAAGACTTCTTGTTTTGCATAAATTGCAGATAATGACACTCCATATTTCTAATTTCCTGCACACAAAATGCTTTAATCCCTTGCACTAATTAGAACAATTCTACAGTGAGTAATTTAGGATTTGTTTCCATACCAGCACATACTTTCAAAGGAGGCTGGTGCTACAACCCACCAGATAAGCCAATTCTCCGTATGTGTATGTCATGATCTAGTGAGTAGCATTTGAACACGAGTGCATGAGCGTTAGGGGGGGAAAAAAGCTGAAATTTCTGTTTACATGGGCAACAAAAAAGATATTTCATGTTCCTTCCCAGGATATTCAAAGTGCTCCCAGCCACCCCAGCCTTCATTGATAAATCCATTTCCCATCATACCTACATTAGGAGGTCTCAAAAGAGCACCCACAAGCTCCTGCCATGCACTTGAAATTTTCCATATAATCCCACTGTAGCAGCCTCAGCTTTAGTGGGCTAAAGCTGTGTTTGTGCAGTGATCAGGAGAACAGGAAAATATTGACACAACCGCAGGAGGAACGCTGCTGCTGTGCTGTTATAAATCGTTCTCCAGTCTCTGCCCCCTCCTGACCCGTCAGTCCTCCTCAGCAACCTTTGAACATGCCAAGCAATCTATTCAAAGAGTATCACCCAACCAAAATAGACATCTCGGGAGCTTCTTAAAATAACGAAAAAGTGAAATGAACTGAACGCTTCCTCTTGATGTTGCTTGAGAAATGCTTTTATGTTTTGCTGAGAAGCAAGAAACAAAAATCAGCATGACCAGTAAGGGTGACTAGGAAGGGCTGGGGATTCGATGTGTAAGAGCTGGTTAATCTCACAGTTAATTACAGACACAAGATAACAACCACATGACTTTTTGCAGCAAACCCCTAGGCCTCTCAGAGTCTGGTGTAAGCCAGCGTAGGTCCTTGAAAGCAGAGCACGCTGCATGCTGAACGACTGAGTGCCAGCCCTTACATCTTTGCAAACAACTTTCCACACTTTAAATATTTAAAAGATTATTGGGGTTGGTGCCGGGGGAACAGACGGGCTCTGATCTACCAGGAAATTAGTTTTCAGTATTTAGTTTTAACTGCTGCTACTTCCCTTTTCTGCTACTTTCACAATTTAAGAAAAAAGTTTTTTAAAATATTAATAATCCAAAGGGGGAAAAGCGTTCCCGATTAGTTACCTGTAGCACTGTCGTTAGTGTTTGCTTGGTAGGCCATGTTTGCTCAGTGACACATCCAGAGCTAGGCTGTTAGGTGTCATGCAAATGCCATGCATCAAGTCCAACCAGACATGCAACCTGGAACAGACAAGAAAAATGCAGTTAAAAACTTAGAGTTTTAAGAAGTTAGGTACATTAAGCAATAGGTATTTCTGAGTGTTTAAAGTCTCATCTTCAGTGCAGACTTCACCATAGCAGTAACTTATATTCCTCTTAATCAGCATCCTAGCTATCACAAAACCCACAGCTGTCCTGGCATCTGAAATTGAATTGTGGCGCTCTGACAACCTCCAAGGAGGACCACTGCTCTGGGTCTGTCCTCAGTGAGGATGTAACCAGCTGAATTTGCAATGGGCCTTGGTTTTTTTGGCCTGCCCTGAGCTTTTTTGCCGTTTGTCCCTAGCCTCCCTTGTACCACAGCAGCTTCCTCACATTTGCTGGCACGTATGCAAAGTTTTAGACTACTGAACAGTTTACATAGGCAGGGTTAGAGGATTTTTAGGTGAAGACCACCTACGGAAAAGCTGTATCGGCGAGCAGGGGACTAGATGTCCGCCAAGGGAGGTGAGGGCAGAAGGACTCCACTGCAGACGCAGCCAAAGCAAGCACGTGCATCCCCACCGCCTGACAAACCCGGCAGCTGAGGGCTGCTGTGCAGAAGCCTGCGGAGTGGGGGGACCAGAGCTGGCATGGACCCCGGCTGGGATGGTGCATGGCTGACTGCAAGACCTGTCCCCTGCAGGTCCCAATGGTGACAGGTTTTCTGGGTGTGAGGTTTTCTTTCAACCCACATGTGGCAGATTCAACTGAGAAGCAGTGCTTGCCTGAAGCTCAGGCTGTGGGTACAGGAAAAGGGTGCTGTTGCCCTGGGCGGATGGCTGCCGAGCAGAAGCCAAGTGAGAGGCAGAAGCAAAACCAGCAGCAGTTTTGTGGCTAGTTGGCTGCTGGCTGGCTCTGCAAAGGCAGCCTTGCTGGCTCTGCAACAGGGCTCCTGCTCCTCCTTCCCTGCCCACCATGGGGGCAGCCTGATCACAGCCCTCATCCTCAGAGCAACAGATTTGACTCCTCCGGGGCTGCAGAGACGCCTCCTCTTGGCTCTGCTTCAAGTTTTCTACAATCCAAACAGCATTTCATTTTGTTGACTCAGATAGGTGGAGCTTAGGTGTATGAAGAACACCCTGCTTCGCCGACCCCAGTCTGACTTAGGCTGACAGCTTCTCAACAAACCAGTCACATTTTTCCAATTATATTTGATTTGGCTCTGACAGTATGTGCGTGGAAGTATTTAAAAGTTAAGCAGATTAGCAAAGGAAAAGAAAGTCCAGAAATGAATTAGTACAAGCACCATGTGAATTGGAGTCAAAGGTATACCGACTGATGAGAAGCTGGCTGTCTCTTAAAACTGATGGAGCTCCATCACACAGGCTAATATAGCTTAGCTTTCCCCTTCAAGGAACACAAGCACAAATCACTTCATTTTTAGTACAATCCTGACATCAATTTTCCAAGAATGCAGGAAGACCTCCATTGCAACTCATCCTCCCCAAGCTCTGCCATATACTCTTAAATTTACAATCTCTTGTTGAACAGAGGGCAGGACATGAAGCTGTCATGAAGACTGTACAAGCAAAAGGCTACAAACAACAAAATAAAGCAGGCATCCAACACAGAACATGACACAGAGAGGCCCATCATAAGATTCCAGGCATAACAATAATTATCAGATTTCTGAAACAATGGAGCATTGAGAAAAAAAATAGAAAAGCATGTTGCTGGCTGAGTTTGCAGCCAGGACCGAAGTTCAAAATCTGTGAGCTTTTAGGAAAATATTAACTACTTCCTTTCAAAGGGAGAAATTTTAAAGCGTCACTCCCATCTCTGCCATTGCCATCACAATATAAAGTTATGCTTTAAGTTCAAGAAAGGCAATTTTTACTGAGTCACAACGAATGCTTACTGAAAAATTGTCATCTGTCTCCATGTTAAGTTTCTCAGGACAGCCACTGTCTCAGGGCAAGCTGCACTTAGCTGGACATCAGACTCTACCAGCAGTGCACCCAAGGGTAAACAGGGCTGAATTAATTCACCTGCTTCTAATTTGTTCAGCACAGCTCTGTGCTTCTCACTGTAACAGCTGTGCTTCCCTGCTTTCACTATGTATGTTTATTGTACACTGCTGCAGCAGAAGTCTTGCACCACTGTAAACCTAACCAATGAAGCACAGTAAAATACACACACTGTCTAACGTAGCCCTTGCTTTATCAGGCAACTCATGTTCTGCCGATCTGCAGCTTCCTATCCCACTAGAAGCAAAGAAAGCTCAAGGGAGGCTGCTCAGGAAACCTGACACAAGACTTGCATCCATCTGGCCAAAGTCCTCCAGGGTCCTGTCTCAGCGCTTCTGCAGGGCTGGATGTTAACTAGCTCCCTGAGCTTGCCCAGCTCACATCACTAGCTGCACCGCCACTAGCGCTTGTACAGGGGGAGACATGGGAGCGTGCACCCAGGGATGGTTACGGGCAGACGGGTGGGAGGGGGCCTTGTGGGGGACCCACCTCTTTTAGGTGTAACGCAGTCCCAAATGAGAGTGGGTCAACCACAAAAGCGATCCCCAACTTAAAACCCATGCTGTGGCATGCCTGGAAACTCGTCACAGGTTTAAAAGTAAAATCTGTTAAGCTTCATCCTGTCAGTTTCAAGAACACGCGTCACCATCATGGGCACGCATGAAGAGAGCTTCCTAATAGCATGAAGCAAATGCAATTGAGGTAAGAATTGACATAAAATTAATAAAGACACTGCTGAAAGCCAAAACAGGGCCTCAGGTCTACATTTTGTTGTGGCTTAAAGAGATGTAATTGACCTGGTACAAACTCCCTTCTGGGTACGCTTCTATTGGTTTCAAAGCTGTGCAGGCTTAACTACCTCCATTAAGAAACAAACTTACCTTTAGTTAAAACAATGATGATTCTGAGCTTAAATGAGGATTAATAAAATAATTTAGGAAGCAAATTCAGTCCAAGAGGAGAAAAGGAAAAAAAAAGATAAAAACATAGGGTCTAATAATTTGCTACCTAAGTGGAAGAATTGGTTCCTTCCTTTTTTTTTAGATGAAATGTAACTGCAGCTGACAACCTGCCTATTAAACAGCTGTGAAAGTATGGAAAAAGTCTGATCTAGCTCAGCAGACTCATGGAGAAAGGGAATTCATACTGCTTTGAGCCACAACAATACATTGGGAACTGAATTTCTGAAATTGCACCGACACATACATGGACCATTTTTAGAAAGGTATCACATGGGATTCCGCAGCGACACACACCCCAATAGCTGCACTTTGACAGAAGTCTCTTGTGTGCACAGGACAACACCAGAGGCCAGCTAGAATACACAGAGGAGGAAAACTTAGCCTGCTCTACAGCAAAGCATGTTCTCCAGTACAGACATCTTACAGAAGAAAGTTAGTAGAGTATATATTCCATTCCCAACTCTTCAACTTTCTGCCCATGTGTTTTTACATGCTCACCCCATGCCTGCCTGTGAATACTGGGATTTACAGACCCTAGGGCAAATGCAAAACAAGCAGAGACTAGCTATATGAAGTGTTATTGCTCAACGAATCAGTTGTTTAAAGTGTTTTGAATTAGATATTCAAACTCTCTTCTGCCCTGAGGTTCAATAGCAGAAACCTTAATCACACACATGATCCTCAGTTTCTACAAACTATCACGACACCATGGCTTTTACAGGTTTTTCCAGAATGGTGATTCTTCAGGCAGAACATAAAGCCTATGTCCTAATCCTGTCCTAATCACAAGGGACAAGAGCCTTGCGCCTCCTTTGTGCTGCATCTTGTCAGGTCACCTACACCAATGCTAGTATTTCTGCACCAGAAATATCTGAGTATATATACATCAGTTCTGGCATCCACACAGCAGAGCTGTAGACTCAAGAGGCACAGGCCTTGCAGAAAAACCAGGCTCCCACTTTAGTCTGATGTTTGCAAGAGAGGCTTAAGACAGAAAACAGTTGAGGTTTGATCTAAGAGCGGTTGTAGAATGGCATGTTGGCAACACAGTAATAAGAAGAGAAATATAACTCAGGTCTTAACCCAGAAAAGCAATCATGAAAGTCCTCCTGTCCAGGGGCTGCAGTCACATGTGGGAATGGTGATGCACACGCACTTGTTTGTGGGATCCAAGAAGACAGGCCTTGGCTTCCCAGGCAATGGGGCTTTAGGCTAAGTAGATATGCATATAACTTTTATTTTTTCTCATGGCATGCACAGACTGTTAAGAGTAAACGGTCACGTCAACAACTCAACACAAGCTCCAGATCTGCAGATATCTTGAACCACTCACAGGGTGAGTGGCTGAGACACTAAGATGCTGTTGCTTAAGATCTGGACTAGAAGCGGGAGCATTGTGGGGCAGAGCTGTGCAGGATTCAGAGGTACTGGCTCCCAGTTGTTCAGATGGGTGCAGTCAGAGGATGGTCCCAGGAGGGAAACCAGCTCTGCAATCCTGTCTAGCAAGTGCAAAGCGGTGATTAAGTAGGCCTGGGATAGAGGGGTTTGACAGAGCAAGTTGACCCACGAGGTGCAACGCTCAAGGAAGAACTGGTACTGCTCCATTCCTGTTATACATCAGTGCAATAAGACTTCTGCCTGACACTTCCCTCTCATATGTGGGTCATCCCAGCAGTAGAACTCGCCCAGTTTCATTGTGCAAGATACTGATAACATTTGCAAACAAGAGCCAAGATACATGCAAAACCCATCTAAACACACAGATGGTAATTTCTCTAGCTGCAAGAAAGAAATTGGCACTGGAAATCCCTCCTCCTGCTCAGCCAGAGGGGCAAGCACTTTCCAAACTTGTGTGGCTCTGCAGGAAACAGGAATGTCTGCAACCTAATTCGTATCTTCAACCAAATATGCCAGGTGCAATTTAAATGAAGCAAGGGCTGAAGCCAGAAACAGCACAAGAGAAAGTTATGTGGGGAGTTGCTCTGTGGTTGGTATCTACCCTGGGAGAATGACTGTGTATCTCACTGGTATTTTCTTTTCAATCTTACCTCTGCTGTGGTTGTGTTCTTCTTACCCATATGTTTATCAAAACAGGTGGCCAATACACTGAGAGGCAAAGTTTGTAAGGGAGAAATAATTTTTTGTTTGTTTTTATAATTAAAGTTAAAAACCAAGTAAGAATGCAGGCATATGAGGATTTTTTTCAGGTCAGACACAGAGCAGTCAACTTTGAGATAAGGATAAGCTGTGAATGATTTTAAATTTCGCTTAATTATTTAATCATGTAACAATTCACCCATTCACATACTTTCTAGAGCGAATGTCTTTTTAATGTTGCATCCAAATCACAAGCAAAACTATGCAAGTTCAGTTGCTGCTTAAGTCTTACTAACTGAACAAAATAAATCACTAGCACAGGCTGTTTGCCTAGGCCACCCTAAAATGCAAAAGTAAAAATTCCCTAGGATCAGTGCTTCTTGCAACCTCTCTCAGGCAGCAGTTTGTTGTGATTCAGCCTCCTCCATCAACAGAGACTATCCAGAGACGATTCTTACTATATGCAATATGACAGGCAGTTTATTTTGGACTATATTTAAGCAGGCAACCAAAAAAAGCTACCACTCACTATGGTATGGTTTTTTCTGCAGGATCTGCAGTACGATGGGAGCAAAAGAAGCCTTGTAAATCCTTTCAGCAGACGAGTTAATTAACAAGATATGGCTATGGTCAGCATGAATTTACCTGCCTGCCTTCCTCACTCCCTCCACTTATGGCATTGGCCTGTAAAAGGTCTCTCTTTACAGCAGAGCTCCAGGCAAAAGCTGAGCTAAGCTCTGTTAAGAAGAGAGTGATGGCTCAGAAACTCTGGGACCTGAGTCAGCAAGCTGAAGAAAACAGTCAGAGTGCTCCCAGCTAGGGCACGTGCTTGTGCTTCCCTTCTGCCACAAAATGAAAAAAAATCAGACCCGACTCTGAGCTTCATTGCTTTTGAACCACAAACTCCCAACTACTGCAATACCAGGCTCTAATCCTCAAGTTATGTTGGAATTAACCATTAGTCACTTTCATGGGGATGTCCTAAACTGTCTTCCCCCTTGTCTTAAGCAGAGTTGCATTAAGCTGTCTGCCCGCCTTGTTATTTCTGCAAGCAGAGAATAAATGTACAACCTTCAGTAACATAAGGGTCTGAGGGGTTTTCCCCTGCATACTTGAAAATGGTCTCCTCATCTCCTGAGCTGAGCTTCTACAAAGCTTCTACTTCACTCTCCCAAGCCACCTACCTACTGCACAGGAGCTAGGCTTTACTGGGCAGCTTTCGGTACAGAAAATGCCTCAGAAAATGGACATATATGGAAATCTTTCAAAGGCATCAGATCCTTCTAGCTACCCTAAGTAACCCAGCAATTTTCTGAATTTCCCCCCGTATTGCTTTGTCACGTTTGGTAGTGATGCAAGCAATGGTCTACCATCAGCTGTTGGGTTTTAGTTTGCCTTCATGGGGAGTTATCCCAAGTGGGTCTAGAGGATCCAGAAAAGAAATCAGCTGTTCTACACAAGCCACTCATTGACTTGCCAGTACCAAGCAACAGGAGAAGGATTTCAAAATACTACCCAGCAGACACAAACATAACAAGCATCCTGTGGAGCCAGACAAATGGTCCATCTAGACTATCTTGTTTTCAATACTGACAACATGAGATACTATTTAAGGAGAGTGCACGTGCCTGACAATGAGTCCATGCTTCTGTCTCCCAGCACCAACGACTGGATTGGGAATATCTAAATGTATATCCTTACTGTGTCATTTTAATAGCCACACAAGTCGCCTGTGAATTTGACTTGCCCCTTTCTGACCCTGCTGATGCCGCCAGCCTCTGCTGCCTTGTGGGGCAGGAAGTCCCAGGCTGTCAATACCCACTGCATGCTTTTTTCTTGTTTTAAACTGATGTCCTACAAATTTTACTGAGTGCCACCAAATTCTTGCATTGCAGGGCTTGGTGAACATCAGTGTAGATTCAGCTTATCCACACCCTTCATGTGGTGTTGTGATTTTATAAACCTCAGTCTTCTCTCCCAGCTCATATGGCACCTCCATCCCCAGATCATTTTACTTGCCCTATTTGTACCCTTTCACATATACTCACCATGCGGAAGACCCTTGTCACGAACAGCATCTTAATAAAAAATTGTCTGCAAGAACGATCTTACAAAATGGGGTAAAGTACATTCAATACTTGTCTTAGTGTAACCGAGCTTGGCTCTAACAGCCAGCTAATACATGGGAAGGAAAACCTCAGTTTTAGTAATTTTTGTCAAGCAAGTGAAGAGTTAAAACAAAACAGAACTTACCTGCAGCACAAGCAGCTTTCCCTAGTATAGGCCAGAGGTTGGACACAGCCCTCCCAAGTATCCAAACGCACATCAGGTCAGCCTAATGGACTTTAGGTAACCATAGCTGTTCTCTGAGATCCAACAGACTCACTGTCAGCCAGGAGTGGCAGCTCTCGCTATTTTCTATCAGGATCAGTGTTCATGGGTAAAAGGAAGTCTTTCTATGGATTCTATACATCATAGGTGGCATGCTTTTGTCACTCGTGATAAAGTGCTTTGTCCAGTCTGCTGACTTGGTGGCCCATGTCTAATGTGCAAGAGCGTGATCTTTGCTCACGTACTATGAGACTGAACACAGACAGGTATGTCTGGATGACACCCATCACACAGTGCTGCAAGGCCCTACACACCCTGCAGACATTCTCAGACCACCCATCTCTTCTGGAAATCATTCCTGACAACATCATTGTCATCACAATACATTACAGAAAGAAACAAAAAAAAACCTTCAGAAGGCTGCACAGTGTTGTAACTCAGAAACCAATTTCTGTTTATATTAGAGGAAAAAAAATCAACTAGAAAAAGAAACACAATCCAGGGTAGAAAGAAACACCTTTTTTTTAATACCTGAAATTCCTAATGGGTGATGTAGAAGACACTCCCTTTGGTTTATGCCAGTGAATAATGAGTCACATGAAAGTACATGAATTCAGGCCAGTATGATATTGCTATGGGTTGTAATGCTTGCCGTGACAGGGAGCCCAAAGGATGCAACTGGGCTATCCACATTTTCTTGTGGAGAAGTGGGAGGGCTGAGACTTCTGTAGCTTGAAGTAGTTCAGTCTGATCATTCTTCAAGAGGGAAATGAAACAACATGTGTGCTGAGCAGTGTTTTCATCCACCGTGACAAAGACCCAAATCCAGCACCGATAACAAATGAAAAGGCTTCCAAAACAGGTGTTAAGTTAGGAGAGGAACGAATGCATATTGGGGATGATGCATGCATGCCAGCTGCAGTATACCTGCAGCCTCCCAGTGCTGACAACCCCAGAGCTGCTATGCCTGGCACAAGAAACAGTTCCACCTTCTCCTCTACAGCATGTACGTAAACTACTCATCACATACGTTCACTCAGTGGGGCAGGACGAAACACAGCATCCGTTTCACTCTCTTGGCTTTAAACATTGAAAGTTGAATAACAGTTGTAAAAACACATCTGCAGATCCCAATACTTTAAAATGAATTTGCTTACTTAAAGTGAATTTAAAGGTAGATAAACTTGAAGGTTGAGATTAATAAACAAATCAAGAATGTTTATAAACAGCTCATGAAATGCACTATGATTTCATTTAGACTTTGCATCTAAGACAAGCTGCAAGGATTTTAAAGCACAAACTCTGGTAAACAGACAAATCTAACTCTTCTACAAAGTGCCCAAGTATTTAGTTTTTGGTGACATTTCATATGCAGTGGCACAAGCATGAAACATATTTAGAGGTAGACGGCCAAATCTCAGTCTGTCTCTTCTTCTGATTTTAGGTTTGAGATGCTATGCACAGTCAGAGCAACCATAAATCTGCTGACAAAAGGGTGGTGTGCATTGCAACCGTGATGCTGTGGGACAGTTGGTAAGTTCAAAGACTTTTGTCTAGCAGCATTTGCCCATGTAGCTATTCCATGGTGGTCCCAGCTGAAGGTGTATCTTTATGTGAGACAGTTCCAGTAGCAGATCAGCTTTGCCCCCATCTAGCCCTAATGCTGCTTCCTGCCCCAAAACAATACCCAAATCCTGGTAGCTCTTTTCCTTCTTTCCCTACTAATAAGGGTACTGTGGACTTCAGTATCAATCAGTCCTTACCATACAGAATACAGAAATTATAGGCTTTTTCCACAGTCAAAATGGAAAACTCTAGGGGCAAAGAGACAATATTGCAAGGGCCGGCCTCTCACTCTTCCTCTATCACAGTTTACAAGCGAGGACTGTAAAGTCCTACTCTCCATGCGACTCTACAGCCCACACCGCCAACATCCATCACTATTAAGTGCTAGACTGCATCTACAACCTCAATATTAACATGGGCCCATTTCTTTTTAAGTTGCTGTGGCCCTTCGGAAACACAGGGGGACCCCACCCCCCGCAACTTTTCCACTACACTGAGACCACAAACACACAGCTTCAGCTTGGCCAGGGAACACACTCGAGACATTCTCCAGGCTGCTTTCCTCTCCCACACTATCACACAGTGTCCTTCAGGAACAGCCAGCATGTGTGCACCATTTTTCTTGCCTCCTCCCCTGGCCACAGACCATCTCTCTGAGGCTTTTTGCATTCATCCCAGGGGTGAGCAGGTTTCTCTGGTCCCTCCTCCAAAGTCACCGTCTCCACACCACAGCCTGTTGACTGCAAGCCTGCATACTCTGGTGGGAGGGACATGGGATTTCACAGCAGCAAAAACCTGCCAGCCACCCCACCACATGCAAAATCGCCTCTCGTTACTGAGCATGCAAAGAGTCACCAAACCCAGCTAAAATTTTGACCTGGAGCTGGCATGAACCAACTGGAGACCGTCTGGCAGCACCTGCAGCGGAGCACGGTGGAGCCAGGCTAGCTGGGTATCTCCAAACTCTTCCTGCTCAGCAGCTCATGGAGAAAGACTTGTCAGCTTTCTGCAAGTGTCATACTGCCTCTGCCTTGCACGCGGCCAAAAACATCCTTCTGCCTGTGGCCACCTGCAGAGAACTTACCCACCCAAAGGAGGGGACCACAAGTTGGGGCAACGCACTTGTCCCTCACAGGGGGCGTTCCTCTCTGCCGGCTAGTCAAACCAACGTTAAAACAACCTGTTCCTAATGCTCAGGGACTTTGTCATTTAATCCGAGTAATTTAAGTCAGCATAGAGTTCACATAACCTGTCTTCCTCCTTCTCAGTGAGAGGGTGAGCTAATGCTTGTATTAATTGTTCAAAGCATCTTCTCATGCTCATGCCCCTCTTCTTCTCAAACAGGTGTACAGTGGCAAGTTCTGAGAGTGCCAGTGCGCATGAAAGCGTGCGGATCGGCGAATTGCACGAGAACTTTTCACCTTAGGGAGCCAGGCATTAAAACTCAGTGAATTATGTCTCTCACCTCCAAATTTTAATCTAAAGCCCTGCACCTGGTTGCTGGCATGAGGCACACACCGCTCTGCCACAGGGCGCCAGGAAGCAGAGGTGCTCACAAGCAAGCGGGTGTCCAGCTGTTGGGACACGCGTAGTACTATTGCTACGTGCAGCATCGAGGCTCGCAGCGCTGACACTCATTTTTGCACCAGTCAGTCACATCCCAATAGACTCGGCTTTCATTCAAATTGTCTATCAGCCAAAACTGCATCTTGGTGCTGACACGAGCAGACACGCTCTGTGAACAAGGGGCCATCTATATCTTACAGCACATGTCAAGCTAGAATCAAATTTGTAATTCCCCAAATGACGTATGGATCTGAAAGTCACCTTCCTGTAATCCTGAGACAGTGGATCAAGTCCAGCACAAACTGCAAAAACTGTACCTTTCTATGGAGATCTATAAATATGTTACCTTTAAAATCTTTTTGGTTGATTTATTATTGGATAGCAGCACATTAATAAAGAAATAGCAAAATAAGATGTATCTTTATCAGTCACCATATAAGCACAGAGACATAAGTAGATGGCAGTGCATCCTTCACCACTAACCAAATTCTGGGAAAAAAGTAATACAAGAACTTAATGTTCTGACGAGCAACACAGCAGGACTGTCAGTGAAACAATGCATCTTCAATGTGATTCATGTGTTTCTTCGCAGAAGGCCACTCCAAGGCAGGAAACTATGTGGCATGTATAAAACTAAACCTAAATCAGATGTTCTTAGTAACAAAAGAATGGCTTTCATGTTCACTCGCATTATCCGGAGAGCAAAATAAGCCGCTGTACAATTATCAATGCCCTCCTCAAACCATACCACCAAGGCCCTACCAGAGGGGCACTTTCTTTGTTGAGATTATTCCCATCCACATCCCACTTCCCCAGGAAGCTAAGCCATATTGCGAGCTCTCCCCAGCCCCAGTGCCCATGGATTTGTGATGAACACCCAGCCACAGCGAACGAACCAATACAGAGCTAAAAGCAGATCCATCTGTCTTCTTGGTAGAACTGCAAAACAGAAAATATACAACTTATTTATACCTGTCCCCCTTTTCCCTCGCTCCATGCATAATCAAGAACAGAGCAGCTGAATTTGAACAAGGTCTGTCCCAGTCAGATAAAAAGGAAAAGTTTTAAAGATTTAGGTTCTGGTTTTCTGGGTCAGAGCAGAACTTAAAGGTCCCTTCTGTGGCCAGTGTAATTTCCCTACAAAGCCTAAAAATACCCTTTTAAAGCAATACAGATAATCTTTTACTGATTTTAAATCTCAAGAAATTTTTTTATAGGAGAAGGTTGTTACAGCAGAAGTTCTCTCCCTGGCTTTGTTCTTAGATATGCTGAAGCTCTTTCCCCCCTACCTTACTTATTTCGAGGAACTACTTACTTTCACTATTTCTGTCACCAAGGATGCATGCACCTTACCCAGGGCTAACCACCCCTAATTTTCACCAGCTCCCATTCATCAGAGCAACAGGTCCCGTGCCGAAAAGCAAGCAATGGGAATTGTTAAACTTCTATATGTTTTTACTGAGAGGGGAGAGAGCAGACAGCCAAAAATGTTACAAGGCAGCACAGCATGTTAGGATTAAAGACCTTTGCAAATACTTTTCCTCCTCCTACTTTTAATTTCTTAATTTTCTAAAGCTATGTAGTCACCATATGAGGAAATACTAACTTTCACCTTTTACTCCTCTCCGCTGTACTAGAATGGCTTCTTTTTTTTCCTCCTCACAGTACGATAGCAAAAGCAAGCACAGAGGTTACAATTGAACTGCTGTTGACATATTTATTGCTAATTATTAATCCATGTTTTGCCCTTTGTTTCTGACAATGCACATCCAGTAGCAAAGCGTTGCCAAGAAAATGAACAAAAAGAAGGCAGCATGGTGATGTTAGCCTGCAGTGAAGTTTCAAAAGCAGAGAATGTGTAAGCTAGGCAAAAGTTTCCTTAAGTAAACATTTAATTTTCCATTCCCTACTTCTAAATGCCATTACATATCTTATATATACATACTTACACATATGGCATATCCCATGTTGTTCCATTAAGCAATACAGTAAATAAAAGACTAAAATTAGATTGCACAGTATTTAGAAATAGTCTACATTTTGTTACTCAAAAAAAGCAGTTCCACTTTCAGGGACGAAGGGTGCCACCAAGGTGGAAGCTCTGTGTAATCATTTAAGCTGGGGAAACACCTTGTTGAGCAAAACATGATCTGATTTTCAAAGACTACCAAAGTACAGAGTACAAAAACTGCTACAGTTTACCTCTACCAGTACAGAATTACCAGTACGAAATATGAGCTTGTAAACAGGGTAGCAACTTTTCCAACACAGTAAAAGGCTGTCTGCTTCACCAGAAAAATGTAAAGAGAAGAGAGAAGAAATATCAGGCAAACAATGACAAGACAAAGTTTGTGGAAGAGAAGCCTTAAGAACTGAAATGTTGAACACTGTGTGTGAATTATTATTTTAAAGCTGATTTAAGAAGTAGACTACATTTATGTATGTAACTGAATATTACAATTCAAGTGTTTATTTTTGCTATATATTAACTATTTTACAGCACATTTAGAACTGGAAAAAAGAATACAAAAAACATGAAAGTTGTCCTCAGCTATCTGAGAACATGAACAGATTTCGGTATGCTTCTTACCTGCTGCCATCACACTGAACACTGACTGCTATGAAAATAGGACATTACCAAGAATGAGAAAAGGCTAGCTAGGTCACACATCAAAATAAAGTTCTTAAAGTGTGAAAGCCAGCATTAGTTCCCTTCTAAGTATAGCTAAAATTCATCATATGATAGCTCAGGCACATGAGCCTTTAAGGACACATAGACAAGCACTATTTTCATCAGCAACTGTCAAGTAAGGTATGCTCTTTAAGGGCCAATTTTAAGAAAGGTAAATGGCACTTAAGTAACAAAACTCCTATGGAAACTTCTTCAGTTTACATTGTCTCCACTCCCACCAAAATTAGGAAGGCAGATGGTAAACACGGACAGATCTAAACTGTTGGTCACGCCTTACTAGGCACCATGCATCTCGCAAATTGATGTGCCAAGTCACACCACATTCTTCACTGCAAACTATGCTCATGGATGATAGCGAATAAAGAACTGGATGATTGCAAAGTTTATCCTTAACTGAAGTCCTGTAGCTGCAGCATAAAACCTCACACCTTTGTATGCGTCTTTATTTGTTCAACTAAACCCAGCCCTCAGCTACTTTTAAGAGAATTGTAGTATTTGTCTTTTGGTGCATAAATCACACAGCAACAGTTGCTTTAGAATAATAACTAGGTAGCTATAATTACTGCTGAGATTTGTAGTGGGTAGCTTTTTCTTTAAAAGCAGGTGGGGGCTTAACATGCTGCAGAGTATCACAACAAAGTCACCAGCCACTACCTTATATTACATCTCAGATACCAGAATACATTCTTGAATAAGTGTGATAGAAACAGGAAAGGTTAATTTGGCGGTGGACACTGCAACTACAAAAAGTAGACTGCAGATCTTCAGAGGTATTTGGCACTTCATTTGCCTTAGGGAGTTCATGCAGGACTTGCAGAAGCAGCAGAGGACTTTCAAAGCATACTCAGAGAACTGCTGATAATTACAGCAGGGAATCCCTGAGCCACAAGAGATGGGAATATCCCTCTCTGTGATCTAGTCTGCTCCCAGGTGAAGGAAAAGCAGTCAAATTTCTTAGCACCGGTGTTAACAGCAACATTTCTTGTTCCATAACTAACGGGATTTTTGTCTCAAGTAGGAGGTGGCCTTTCACACAAGAGCTACAAAGATGCATCAATATTTTCAAGGTGCCTCCCACCATCATCTCCCCATGAGCTCAGTGACACCCATGAATGCATGGCTCTTCATGGTGTTTACCTCTCTCTGCTGAGAGCTGGAGGCAGCTGGCCTTGCTGCAGGACCAGCACATAAACCCTGACTCCCTATATATGGTGACCTGCAGTTGCTCTGGTGGTGCTCACTTACTGTAGTGTATTTTGGAGTTGGGTAGTTTTTAGCTCATATTGAAATAAACACAGCTGTGCATGTGAACACCACTCTGTCACCTCCCCTCCTGAAGCATTTTGCATGTGGCTGCTATGCCCCAAAAAGCTACAGACACAAACCTTCCCAAAAGTGCCAATTAGCAAGTATGTGGGAAGGCGAAACCTGAAGAGGCATAACATTTGGCAGCAGCAGCTCTTTGCTGGGAAAGCAAAAGCATTAAAGGTGGGAAAAAAAAGAGCAAGCAGCTTTAAGAAATTCCACTTTGTTTTATTGACTTGCAGCAATGAACAGTGGCAGAAGGAATGTGACTGTTGGGAGAACATTTGGTTCTCAGCAGCACACAGGTTGCTGAGGCAAGGTGGGACAGAACAGCAGAAATTGCTTCCTATACTCTCTAGACCTGTGAAGACACCAGCCAGCCCCTCCCAGAAGCTGCAAGATTAGTACATATTTACATTGCTGCAATAATAAAACAGCATTCAAAAGCAACAATGAAGATAACACACGTTAAAAAAATATCTCTAGGAATCACAGCTACTTTATGCATATGAATATTATCTGTAAATATAAATTTCATCTTATTAAAAAGTGTTGATAAATACTGCAAGTTATTGTTGACTCATGACAGAAAGAGACAGGTACTGTCTGAAGACGTAATTAATTTCTCCCTGTGAACAACTTTCAAGGCCTTAGTTACAGTAAAAATAAATATTGCCGACTGAGTTTTGCAGTTAATTAGAAACTATACGTTAATCAGTTTGCCTGTTTCTGAAGGAAGGACAAAATAAAATCAGAGAGACAACAAGCAGCACAAAGATATTTGGACACTCCTTCAGAAACATCATTAGTTTCATCCGTTCGTCCTGCAGAGCGAGATACTGTAGAAAAACATGCTCCACGAGCCACTGTGCTCATCCGTGCGATCACTCGCTATGAGGATGACAGATGCTTGAGCTCCTTCCTCTGCAGCACCAAGAAGCGCTGGTCTTACCAATACAAACTGCTGCACAGCTGAGTACCGAACAGAGCTCATATTAACAAAATCCAGTTGGGGTTACTGAACGCCATCCTCTCTCCAAAAATGGGACAGACTCACTCTCCACGATACACTTACAATTCTGCATGGTATCACTAAGCGGTAGCTGTACGGTTTGTCTATGTATAAATGAACTTCAAAAAACCTGACCACAATGAAAAAATAGCATCTCAGAGGAAGATTTCAGAATAATACCAAAACAGAGTATTTCAGAACAAAACAAAATAGTTTCCACAAGAACAAAAGTTATGTCCCATGCACCCAATGGTGATCACATTTTTTACAAAAATTAGCTTTTTTTTTTTTAAACAAACTTTCTTAATTCCAGAAAGTGACCTCATTAAAAAGCTTACGGTGTCATCCTCTTCAGTGTCCAAACACTGATTAATGGCAATAAAAATTCACTTTTAACATTCAAACCACAAGACTTAAAACCTGTTTGTGGGACACTATGAAGGAATTAATTTTTTTTTTCAACTTCTGGTGTCAAGGCAGGTGGCTTCTGATCACCATCAGGTGGTACCTACACAGTCTATTCCCAAATCTGCCAAAATATATCAGTGGACATAGCAACGCATACCTCCAGAGCGGCCACTAAAAGTAGTAGGGGGGGAACAGACATCAGACTTCTCAATATCCCTCAGGGCCAGCTGTGTTTTGCACCAGCTTGTAGTTACAGCATGGGTGGAAATTTGCATTAGTTAGAAGTAGGAGAAATAAATAACAGGAATAAAAGATAACCAAATCTCCCAGTGAATGTGTTTTAATTATTTCCTGCCAACTTGCTCACACCAACCTCTAATCCTAGATGAGATTATTTATTAATTGTATTGATTTATTGTCTTTAGCCTTTACATCCTAATCAGTCCTATTCTTGACCTTACCAGATCTGCTGATTAAATGAAGGTTACTTATGTATATTACAAAGTCAAAGTGTATCACGTTAACTTGTGGCAGACTTGTGCTAATTTTAGCAAACTTTCTTCAGAAAATTTCTGAGTCTCTATATGGGTGTAATCAGGCAAATACCTCTGCTCTTGGCAAGACTGTAGCTCCTGCCCCCACACCACAGGTGCTGCAGTAGACTGCCTAACATTCCCAACCAACACAATTCAAAGTAAAACAGGATAGGGAGATGTGTTGCAAGCCAAGAGGCATGCCATTTTTGCCAGGAACATTTTCTACATGAATATGGAGACTCCTCAGCTAATGAGGGGCAGATTTAAAGGAATTATGAGGACCCTGTTTGATTTTCAAAAGGCAGGAATCCACTAGAGCAGTTGCATCCTATATAGAAAGTGATCTTAGGAGAGTTAGGCTAGTAACATGCTAGGTGTGCACGCTACACCTTTACACTCCTAAAAGCCTCTGAATTTTGACTGAAATACCTACAAGATCTGTAAGCCTCCCCTGGCTTTAGGAGTGGAGTTTCACAGGAGATGGTAAAGGGACGTTGCAAGTGGTCATCACCAAGACCAGCCCTGCTTCCAGCCTTCCCAGCCGGCTGCTCCCATGGAGCTTCCTGGTGGTCTGCACCGCCACTAGTTTGCACTACCTTGCCTTCACTCCTGCAAGACTGTAAGATTCCACAGCAGGCCCATTCAGAGAGTGAAAACAGCAGAAAAAAAAACCCACAAGGAGATACTGCTAATTTAGTAATTGAGTAATTTAGTTCCCCCACCAGCCTGCAGCGCTGGGACCCGCTGAAGGCAGCATGCACGATATGCTCACTCCGCATATGCCCCCAAACCAAAGCCTGGGCTGCCCTGTCCTGCCCTCCAGCCCAGCCATTTCTTTTAGCTTAAGCCAGCAGGTACTGGGAGCTGATAAACTAAAATTTAACAGCAAGCGCCAATGTATTATGTAGTATTCCCACCTATTTCACAGAATGTTGTGGGGAATATTAACAATAGCTAAGTACAGGATGCACAAACACCCAACTTTCCCAGCCATTAGTGGTAAAAATGTGCAAGCAGTGACCCGTGCCAACTGATAAGCAGCTGTTTCAGGAAATTCGCAGCAGAGTCGAGCCCAGGTTCAGAGCAGTCGCTGTGCACACACTCCGCTGAGATCAGAGCTACCATGTGAACAGCGCAGCTGATCTCATATGGGTTCGTTTCTCGCTGTGTAACCCACTCTGAAAATGTTTTAACTGCCCCAAAATTCCCTGATTGATTGAACTCCATTAAGTGAGGCCAAAACTTTCAGACAAAATTTCTCTCAGCTGGAGAAGATAAGTCCTCCAAGTTGTAAACTCTAACTTTGCTACTCGCTCCCTAAGCTTGGTCAGCTCCTCTGGGCAAAGCATTCAAAGTGATGACCAACCCATCCAGCTGCAGATGCCTCTGATATTTTGCAAAGTGTGACCATTTGCCACTGAATAGTCTGAGTCTCAATACTTACTAAAAAAAGAGGAGATATATATATACACACACATACATATATATCTATTCTCTGATCAGCCTGGAAAACAGGAGTTTTTCAGCACAATTTCAACTATTGAGGGCAAAACGGGCTAAGGCAGTGTAAAAACTGGTGGTAAGATCAATCTTATTTCCTGCAAAATGGTGAATAATCAACAGATAGGTAAAAGAACCACAAATCTCATTTCCCAGCATTGCGGCTACTCCTTCAGGAAACTGTATGCTCCTCTCAGTTCAAACTAATTCAACCAGTATTGAATCAAGACAGTTTCCTAAAAATCTGTGCTCAGAGTACTGGGCAGAGTTTTCTTTGGAATAACCCAGTCTTTTCCCACAGAGGCTTCACTTCTGCGGGAGACATCATATCAGTGAGACACAGCTGCACAAATCAAGGTTCCTTTGGCTCCTGGTCAAAGCACTGGCATTTAACAATTGTTCCTGTCAACAAATTCCTCCTCTCTTACAGAAATATAGTTGACTTCGAGCACACTCAGCCCAGTGGTTACAGCATAATGTAAACCAGTTATTACCCAATTTTCTGTAACTTTTCTATTATAGCGTGTACGTATTGCCATTTATCTTTGGTAGACCACAACCTTTTCATTGGCACTGCTAGCTCTCTTTAAGGTCATCTGTCACTCTAAATTGGGAGGAGGGGTTGAGGTTTCTGTTTGTTTATTTAGTACCACAGTGTGAAACAAATGGCAATGATTCTTAATAAGCACCCCTAGGAACCAGTTTTCCAGAAATACTCCCCTACAATGGTTACAGTGCAAATAATGTACTGGTGGAGAAGATCATGAAAAAGAAACAGAGCAGAAAGGGGGTGTGGGGTTTTTTGGTTTTTTTTTAACTTAAAAAGGGGGAGGAGAAAAAGTAAAACATACTAGCTTTGTTTCCCTTTTCCAACACAAGACAGCCAGAGAAAACAGAAGGTTAGTATGAGGCAAAAACTGAGGCATCCTTTCTCCATATTTTTTTTTTTAAACTTGGACATGCTGTGCAGTTTACAGACAAACCCAACTGCATTTTCTTTACCCAGAATATCTTTCCTACCTTTTTCTATGAAACCTGTCACTGCTTATTCACTTCAGAAGGACAGCTGGACACTTACATAAATGTATGCTAATCTGACCACATAATATATTGTGGCTCTTACCTCATTATCTATCTCAAAACAAGATGGTAAGGTTAGAGATTGTTTTATTTCATATTTAATTAAGCAAAATCCTAGCCATTTAAAAGAAATAACGCAGTCTCTTCTCATGATGACAGCTGAATGAACTGCACCTTTGACTAAACCACAACATCAGTTAGTTTAACAGTTTAGCAAAAAGAGACATTTTGTAAGTGGTTGGAAGCCCGGTATTATTAGTAACATGAAGGACGGCAAGTTTCAGCATGGCTGTTAATTGTGGCAGAGACACATTTAAGGGGGGAGCTAAAGCATGGAGGGGAGAAACTGGGCAGGTACCAGCAGTACCACAGACTGGTACCAGCTCTCTGCCCAGCAGCCTGCAGACTTGCCAGAAACGTTAGCTGAGGCTGCAGTCCCAAGCTGTGCTTAGATGTGACATGCTCCTTCAGTGAGAGCCTAATCGTTGTCTGTTTTCAGTTATCTCCTACTTACAACACGAGGGCCTTTTTCCAACCGCAAAGATTCCCTGGAGTAGCAAGATAAGAGTTTCACGTTCAAGTGGTAATTGTTTTACATAGTCCTCTAGCTTTGCTACTGAGTCAAAGCGGAGTGATTGCGTAAGAAGTTCCTTTGTAAAGTCTGTGCTCCTAATTTGCCTGCCATGTCTTCCCACAGCTATCCTTTAAATCACTGCCTAAGAGGACAGAGCTGTGACATAGCATCAGCATTTTGTAAATTTTCGTTCAAGGCACTGAATCCAGACCATTTCACAGCAGTGCCCCTTTCAATCACTTAGAAAATGCAAGTAAATGTCATCTAATTTGCTCTCTTTGCTTGAAAGAAATGTAATTTTTTTTCTGCATTTGAGTATCTAATTCAGCCTATATCACACTGCAATTTCTGCCTGATTAAGAAACTTAATATTAAGAAACAATAAAAAATAGGCAAAGAACAATAGGCAATAGAGAAATAACTACTCATTCCAATAGCATACATTTGTGGATAAACTCTCAACTGTATTCAAATTAATGAATAATCCAATGTGTTCACTAGCAGACATCTGAACAAGACAGGCAAAGAATATGGACCCTGCAAATAGGGAGATTAAGCTTGTTTAATTAAGCATTCTGACCATTTTATTTCTACTTAACTGGCCTTAAGTATTAAAACATTTTTTCATTAAATACATTGCCCAGGTCAAGAACTTAAACTAAATAATTTTGTTTTTCCCAAACCTGCTTGCTTTCTTCTCGGTGTTGTTACAAAAACAAGGTGCATTTTTATTTGAAAGCTTTTGTTATATAGATCCACATAACATTACATGTATTAATTAGCTTTTGCTTAATGGATGTCAGGTTTGATAGTCTGTAAGCCAAGGTTTATTCCTTCTGTTGATTGTCTGCCTTTTTTTTTTTAAATTTATCTTTTATACTTTTATCTCATGCAGCTAGCACAAGTCATGGAAAGATGCTGTCACTTCAGCATAAGAGCATCTGGACACTGGCTGCCTATTTGCAATTAAAAATTTCATAATTCTCTCTCCTACCAATGTAATTAACCTTAAAACCTTTCTGATAATCAGTCTCATATCACTAATTTTAATTTCTTATTTGTGTTATGTATGAGAGCTAAAGGACATACCGCAAAATACCCGGTGAAAATACACTTTTGCGTATCTAAGACAAATAAGTTTTCCACAGAGGTGCCTGCATGGTACTTTTTCTACTCAAGCTCTCTCTTGTGCATAATTAGAAAGTTTCTTAGACTTGATAGCAACTTTTTTCCCTAACTCAAAATAAAAATGCAAGTGGATTGTCATTGATTATCTTAGGTTCCTTTCCAGGAGAACTGCTTCTCGCTCCTGGTAGGCAGGTCTTGCTAAGGAGAAAATGTAGGAGCACAAACTCCACCATCTCACAGACAGACATGCTTCAGCATGAATGGCTCAGAACACGGACCTTTACTTTTTCCAGTGTCTAACAGGTTCATGACCATCTACTCAGAAAGGAACTTCCGATACCATGTCTCAATTCAGGTCTGCCATTCAATTTCTTTCAATGTAAAGTAGCACTACTGAATTTCAATAAAAGATTGCCAGCGTTCACCAGGATTTTACTCTCATGTTGACGCTCAAGTACAGGACAAGCACCTCGTTATTTAGAAAAACCAAGTTTATCGAGTGTGCTTAATATTTTTATATATAGAAGGATGCCATATTTTTCTTAACTATGGCTTAATTTTGATAGTTCCTTCAAGATATCTGCACTTGATACACCTTTTTATCCACTGCTAACCCTTGGCCAGGAATGTGTATTCATAGCCAATAATTTTAGCATACTTCTCAATATTTACCAATTGTCCCTATTCCTTCAGCAGAATCCTCAGGGGTTATGTATGCAGGACAGCAGCAATGCGTCTTTAAAAGTGAGTAGATGAACACTCAGTCCTGCAGGACTTTAGCTCTTCTGAGATGTAAGAGGAGGAAATGAAAAGGAGAAAAATGCAATAATTTGCAACTCTGAGAATGGGCACCTCCTACCAAAGCTTTTCAGACCTGGAATACCCTTTCCTCCTCAACATGGATGTGTGGCGGACAAGCAGTGAAAGGTGCTTTTGTCATCACTACAGAGTGCTTCTTATGCTGAATACTGTTTACCATCATTCTTATGATTTTTGCAATAAAACAAGTTTCCCATAGAACTATCCACACTGCCATCTAGTGCAAAGAGTTGCTTAAAAAAAAAAATGAAACTGCTAGTTTCAAGGGAGAAGGTTGTCAAGTGTGTTTCTCCTGTAGATAGCAGCAAAAGGAGGTAAGAATTGCAAAACTCTCCTCTCCTTTCTTTTCAATGGCCAACACAGATACCACCTACTGTTGTAACTGCAGACCACACTACTCAAAGATATGAGATGAGGGTTGTGAAGAAAGACTTGCTCACAGACAGAAATTAGAGTTCATTATTAAATCAGGTATTGGGAACAGAAGAGGTTTTTCTGTTCCCTTTTTAATAAGCACATCAATTATACAGAAACCAGGGTGTGTCTGGGAACCTAATGAAATGCATCCAGCAAGTGTCAGCCCATGGGGAAAACACGCAGCCTCACCCCAAGAGGGTGGCAGATGTTACGACAAAATTATTATTTGCGTGTTACACTAATCATTATGCTACATCTGAAGCCAAAGCACCGCTGGCTGTGGCTGCTGTCAGAAGTAAACTGAACAGGACGAGGATTACGCAGCTGCTACACGGAAAAACTCAATGCCAGGGCTTGGCCGTGGCTGCTTCCTGCAGCGGTTTGTGAGCCACTGCTGCCGAGGGGACAGAGGGATAGGAATGAGGGGCAAAGGCAGCAAGCGGGACCTTGGGCTGGTTTCTGCCCCAGCTACCTGCCAGGGATGAGGCAGAGCCATAGGACATGGTGCTGGTCACTTGGTGCCCCGCACCCTGCCAGCGGTGTCATCGCAGGATGCTGAGGGGTCCACACCAGCTATTTGGCCGCCTTCTGGTCAGCAGGATGAGTAAGGAAATCATATTGCCAACTAGGTTTTGAGCCTGGCTGTTTCAAGCATCGCTGTCTAGTACGCAAAAAAAGGTGCATCTTTTCAGTATGGGCTGCTTCCTAACAAAGCGATTTTCATGTCTCTAACATTTAGCACCCCACCTACATGGTTAACTGTGGAGGCCTGCCCCTGTCCAGAGGAGGGGGAGATGCAGCTCCGCTCAAGAGCAGGAGTCAAAACTTCCAGGAAGTGCTGTAACTTATCCACTGCAGGAATCTGCCCGCTTCCCCCACCAACTCAAAGGGAAAATAATGAAACCCATCTCTTCGATTAACTGCCCAAGTTACATGATGTTAATATGTGATGACTAATGTAAATACCCCATGCATTTCACCTGGGGTAGAGTGATGCCTCTGCAGGACCCCTGAAGGCATCCAGTTTTTAGCATTTTGAGTTTTTCTAGACGAAAAGCAGGAATGTTTGTGCACAAAGTGTAATGCCCTCCTGCAGTACAGCATCTGAAAAAGACACCTGTAACAGTGAAAAAAATCCTTATATCAGCAGCCTGCTCACCGTCATTTTTGTTATTTATTATGCCCTGGATTAGTCACCAAAAATTATACCAGAAGGTCTGGTGTCCAAATAAGCCTGCCTACCCACGGCTCTCACACAGGATGCTCACACAGTTACTTTGCTCAGCATCCCTGTGAGAGGAACCAGAGTGATTTTCCGGCTAGGAAAAGGCAGCTCTCCTTAGAGCCAGTCTGGTGCATGAGTTTCCTTTCCACCTTGGGGCTGGAGACCTCTAGAGCAGTGATCCAGTGATGCTCGCTCTCTCAACGGCATCCCAGAAGAAAACTGAAAGTTTTTTAGTTTTGTTATAAAGAAACAAGGTCCACCAATTTACAAAACCCATACAGGTGTGGAGACTAAAGCTTTTCAAAAGAACAAATACTTTGCTACTGGCACAATCTGAAGGAGACTCTGCATTTTGATCAATTGCTAGAGGCTTTCTGTGTTGTGCCCTAAAAATCCTCGGAGAGGATCCCATGGAGCCCATATAAGTTTGTAGCCCATGGAGAGTGGTTGCTTTCTGTGCCACTTAGCTCACCCGCACTGCTAAACAGCCCTGAGAGGCAAGATCAGCAATCAGCAGACATGCCCCAGTCTGGCACCTTTCTTTCAAGTGGAATTACAAAGCTTTTTTGCTTGGTAATAGGAAAGAGTTCGCTTCAAGGAAGTGGATGGCACTGCAGAGAAGAGTAAACTAGTCCACGGCCCAGACAGCTGCCTGGTAAATCCGCTCACCTTTGTGACCAGCAGACCAAGCTTTACTGTGTGTGGACAAGGCAGCAGTCACTTCTATTTACCCTTCTGCTGTCCTTCAGCAACAGAAAAGCTTTGTCTAAAACTGAATAGATCCATTACCTACAGTTGAGCCTTTATCTAAAAAAAAGACTCACCTTTCCCAACTTATCGAAAAGTAAGGGGGAAGGAAGCTAATGGGCCAGTCTGGAGGACACCATGGTAAGCTAAGACAGTGGTAGCCTCCCAAAAGTGGTCACCACCCGTTGTGCCAGCTCCAGGGGCCATGGTGGCCATCTATTACAGCCTCTCTCAAAGTTACAGTGGTCAGCTGGTACTGTGACTTTAGGAGGCATTACCTTTACCTGCAGCTCCATTCTGCCATACTTGGGTCCAGGCTAGCCACAGCCCATCAGTGGCCACCTGGTCACAGCCCAGAGGGACAGTACTCTGGTGACTTGGTATCAAGGAGACTCCTCAGTGACATTTTACTCTGCCAACAAGGCCTACCAAAAAGTTGATTAGCCATAAAGCTGGCAAGGAGGGAAACAGTTTTTTGGTCTGGCAGGGAGGAGGACTTGGCAACTCCTTGGCCAGCTCACCACATTGGCAATTCAGGTCTCACCATCTGAAGGCAGAGCTGATGAGTAGTGACACTGATGATATCATGGCAATTAAGAGACCAAACCTGAGCAGCAAGGAAGGAGAGGAATTTCACTGGCAGAGAGTAATGTTTCCTCCTCTCACACTAAAACAATGACTACCAAACGCTATGAAAAAAGAAGCAAGTCTTTGTTAAATATGTAAAACCCCTCATCTCTGCTAATGTATGCACAAACAGAACAGGATCTCCTTGATTCCTGCTCTCCTCCTCCTTGTTCAGGGCTAGAAATACTCAAAAGACTTCAAAATGGAAGACAATAAATACATTTAAAAGTTCCATTATCATATTTTTACTAGTTTAACAGCAAGCCTCTGGCAACAGCAAGGAAAACTAGGTGTTTTTCCCAGTACTCAGCTATCAACACAAGATTGGGCAGGAGGAAGAAATTCTGTACAATAAATACCAGCACCTCCCCCCATTTTCAGTATTTTTTAAAACTTAAACTTCAGTAATTTTTTTAAATTATGATTTGGGTTTTTCTACTAGTGTATCATCTGAGAGAAAATTGAAACTTTCATTAATAAAAAGGCATATTAAATGTGTGGCTTGAACAGGGACCAAATGTTTTCCAAGTTTGCAAAAACTAGGAGTTGTCAGGATAAAAAGAGAAAGTAAAAATGAGGTGCATTCACACAACCTAACCCATGAAACTCCTTGCCACAGGATGTTGACTGTGCTAAAAGTCTACACCTATTTAAAAACTACGGATGGAAGAAAAATACAATGTATTCATCCACCAAGGGCTACTGAAACAAGCAAAGAAACTACTTGTGGCTTGAGAAAGCTCTGGACCACAAATTGTTGGAGGTTGGTGGTATATTCTGGGAACGCATTATGTGCCTGCCCTGTTCTCATGTTATATTCCCTGGGCACTTCTGTCTGGTCACCACCAGAGAACAGACTGAACCCTGCAGACCTTGACCTGATCCAGTACAGCCACACCTGCATAAATAAAACAGAATAAAGTGACAGAGGGAAAGCAGCACTTCAGATCATTTCTTCCACTAGTAGCAGCATTAACAGAAGTGGTTTGAAGTGACTGTGTTATTTTTAAGTATTCAACCTCATCTTTTTATGGACAAATGCATGCTAAACTCTGCAACTCCAGAAAGAGCCTAAGGATAGTGTAGTGAGCTTGCACTTCTCTTAAAGCTTTCCAGACAGCTGGCTTTCTGGTTTTCTTTTTTAAAATCAACACATAGCATTTCCAAGCTATTTGGAACGACATTTCAAAGGAGGCGCAAGCTCTGTATCCTATCTCCACAGACACATGCCAAAACTTATCCAGAACTGCTAACTAAATTTCAAAGGCATGGAAATATTTGACTAGCTCTCCATCAGGTTGTGCGAGTGCCCACAGACAAAACTTGTTTGTGGGGGTGTCGTTCATCTACAAATAGGGCATTTTGCTAAGGAATGCCTAACGTAAGCTACACATTTCTTGAGAGAAGCCTAGCAAATCTAGGGATTATCACTGACTAGGAAATAAAGGTCCTTTTCACACCCACAGCATGTTGTGTTGAAAATTTGTTCTTCTCAGATGGAGAGGAAAATCTGCTCACCTTTCTAATTAGCATGATTTATTTATATGCACAGCATGTTATGAAAAACAATGTTTGCAAAGGAGGCCATCCTGCTGAACAGAGAAGGAGAGAACATCCTTCAGGGCATACTCATGCAGATTTACAGAGATATTACCTGATAGCTTAGTTCTAAAGCAGCCTGACTCTTGAGAAAAACAGAGCCGCTTGCTGCCAAACTGCTGTGGCTGCTCACCCTCACGACTGTTACAGAGACTCCTGGGAACCTCTGGAGGTTGCTTTGTTTATTCTTGGCTTTTCTTCCTCACATTAAGTTGTATATCTTGATGATTACTCCACGCAGCACCTTCTTCTCTGTTGAGCTACCTACTGCATGCACCAGGACTTTCATCAAGGGAAGGGCAGAGCCTAAAGGAAAGCCAAGCCTCTGGAGCAGTTTTCTGCCCGGAATTTTCTAGCATTTAAAAAGCAAAGACTTCAACGTATTTCTTAAAAGACTGTTCATGCAGGTTTACCAGGAGTAAAGTATGAGTTCCAAACTACATCACCTTCCATCCGCTGAAACCCCCGTGGCACCACAGCAAAAGCCCGCCAGGTTAGGGAGGTGCTGCAGCCCTCTGACCGATGGAGCTTGTCATCCACAGCCCTCCCTGGAGACTTGTCACAAGCCCTTCAGGGACATAGGGCTGCTCTTCCCACGAGGGCTCCAGAGACAGCTGCTCAGCTGCCCGCAGTTCAGTTCTGCAGGTAGAGGGGCATCAGGCAGCAGACTCGGATGCACAGTGGGAGATTCTCACCCCGACATCAGTTGTGTCCTTGTCACAAATGCCATGGGTGAATATCTGGGTTCCAGTAACTGCACTTACTGTACAAGCTTATGAAACCCAACTACTCACCTTTCTGCCCAGCTTGGCTCTTGTGGTTTCTGTACTAGGAGATGGGGAGGCTAGCAGGAGACTTTGATTAATGAGTCACATCCAAATCCTTAGACTAATTCTCTTGCATGTGATACTGAAACCAATGCAGAATGATTTGTACAGTATTAACACTGTGCAATACTAACACCTCTTTTTTTTTTTTTTTTTTTTTTTTTTACAATCCAATGCGGACTAGATTAAGAACAATCCTATTTCCACATGGGTGAAAACTCTGGCAGTCCTGCGGGCCATCTGACAGCTAATAGATTGGTTCGTATGGGGGCTGTACTTCTTCCCTAGACTCATTCAGCACATTTTGGGAACACTGACCAGGGACACTGCACCCTGTAGAAGAGACATGGCTGGGAGGTGTGGGCAACACTAGGGCGACAGAAGGGAGGGTGTGTGGAGCACCCCTGGGGTAACACCGCATTGAGAGGATGCTGCTGAGCGCAACGGCATAAGCTATGCCCCACTGCAGCCAAAGGAGGCCAGGTGGCCTATGGAGGGACCATGAATTGCTACATTCATAAAGACATGGCACTTAACAGGAAGTACTGCACAGCGATAAGAAAACCCACACTTCCTCTTGTTGATTTTCCAGACTTACTCTGCAGGCAAGCACAGAAGGAGACTGAAGGATGACACAGCATTCAAAGTGCCTACCAGTGAATGGCTGTCGTGCCTGTTTGAGGCACGCCTTTGTCTGGAGCTCTGAAGGCACCAGGAATTAGGAGAGGTATTGAAGAGGCATGACAGCACTGGCTCCACTACAGAGCAATCGTGCCAGAGAGGGCTTTGTGTAACTCCAGGGATGACTGCAGCAGCAGGCTGGGGTCCAGCCCACTCGGGCGCTCCTGGGCTGAGGGGAAGTACCACAGCGTACCTCTGACTTCCTTCTAGTTCCAGGCCATAAGCCTTCGTGGTCCATAAATGAACGCCAAGGTCCACCCACTCCTCTCTTCCCCCTAGCAAGAACATTTTTGGCAGTGTTGATATGGATGGCTCAGAAGCCCTGGGAACTGTCCCACTATATATCACTGCCTTTAATGCTTTCAGCGTGAAGTGAACCATGCTTCTGAAACCTTACAGCCAAGTTTCAAAACTTGTGACTATTTTGGAAGCAAGTTGTGCTTTTATGCATAAATACCAGGAGACAATAGAAAGACTGACAGAATTCATCAAGAAGCCAATATACACACACGGAGACAGTGCTTGGATGCAACTTCTAACCTTCTCATTACTCAAAACTTGGACACACAAATATATGCAAAGCCTAATACAAAAAAAAAAGGTACAAGGAGATTTCTCTGATATGTCATTGCTATTGTCTAAAACCTAGAACTGCACTGCCAAGATAATTCACTTTATTAAAGACAAAGTCTGCAGTAAACACAGAAGAAACCATGAGTTTCAATTCACCCAAGCACATTAAAGCCGCCAAATTGTCTTTCCTGTTTAGAAAGTTTGGATTAATTTTCCCATGATCACTGCGTGCTTAAGGTCTTCTGTTTCCTTCATACATTATATGCATCTGGTGACAGGCTTGTAACAAAGATTTATGAAAACGCTCTCAAGCATGAAGTACAACACTGTTGGGATTAACACTAAATTCTCATAACAAAAGAGCATCCCATCAGTGGAACAGTTGTCGATTACTAACCTGCAATGACTGAAGCTGTACAGCAAACTCTTATTATACTTCCATATATCCTATGTAGAGTATCAAATAAGGACAGAGTACACCAGCTGCCTTTCAGAAATTAAACTATTTTGGCAGTGCTACATAGAATGTGCACGTGTATGTACTGTTGCAGAAGACACATGGGGAATCATGTATACCAGATTGGTATAAAATTTGTATGTTTGCTGAAATAAAAACACCAGTTAACTTAATCTGCATACTGTCTCTTGGTAAGGCACCGAAACCCACAATAAATAACATTATTCTTTGTAGTTTGTCTCTGCTTTGCCACCGATATGCGATTCTCAGGATCTCAGTTTCTCTAAAGCTTATCTCCTCCCTTACAGAAAACCCAAGCCAGCAGCCCTGCTTTCCTTCAGAAAGACATTTGATACAAATGGCCAAAAAGGAAAAAGTCCCTGTTTCCTCTGAGACTTCTTCCTTCAAAAAGTGTGGCCTGTGCACAGGTATGTGAGTTGCTAGGAAAACCACCATCCCCGCTCCCGGGACAAAGCAGGAGAGCAGAGAGACAGCAAGGAGTCCCCTTGCAGATGGCCAGCAGCAGTCCTTAAACCAGGAGTTCTGCAAGACACCTCAGCCGATCTCACCACCGGCTGCTGAAAGGAGAGGTCTTTCCAGCCCCACCACTCTGCCTGGATCCAGCTGCTCCCTGGGTGCCTCACTGTAAGCTGATCAGACAGATACACAGCTAGAAAACGTTGGGGTTTTTTCCCCCTGTAGTGCTGGTTTTATTCCTGTTTAGTCCCCCGACCCAGCTCACACACAGGCAGGCAGGCAGATGGGCTGGTGTGCTGGCACATGGGAAGGTCACAGAGCTGCGCTCTCTGGGGAGGGTTTCATCCAAATTAAATCCGAGAGGTACAAACAGGGTACCTCTCTTCACCGGCCAGATCTCCCACCCACTCTTCCTTGTGCCTGCTCTCAAGATGACAGCAAGGAACCAACAGGAAACTTGTGCCCTTCCTCCCTCCACTGTCCCCCCAAAAGGTTTGTTTGTCTTGCTTGCAAAGCACAGTCAAGGCAAGCCAGTGGTTCCAAGGCATCTCCTTGGGCTCCCACAGATATCCAATCTGCGGAGGGATCTGTAAGACATAGAAATAAAGCCTATGGCTGTGCCGTATTGCTGCAGCCTCAGGGAGCTGGGGACTATCACACACAGCCTTGATCTAATTCCTCTCTCCCACAAATCTTCAGAGCAGCACTTGGGGCAGTATCCACAGCGCTGTGGCAGGCAGTTTCAGCAGTGTTTGCTTTGCATGGAGGACAGCATCTAAAAATCAGCCTAACCATCATGGACAAAGCAGGTAACTGTGCATGTGGTAATTATCACGTATTTGAACTGTAATCATTATTCTCCAGGATTAATTGCCCAAGGAACGGAAAGGGACAGATTAGTCCATTCAATGGTTGCTCCAGCATGTCTGCACATTCAAAGGCATGAATATCACCTGCTGCTTTGAACAGGGCTTCCTCATTTCTGTACCAGATTTTAATTTAAAGAGCAAACAAGAAAGCAGCTTGAATTTTGCAGCAGCCTTGCTCCACTTAGGAGGGAATCATAACCCCCATTAGCGCTTTCATTACCTTTTCAGCTTCTTATGAAAAGGAGATTTTTCATAATGAAACAGCATAATCATTTTTCAGTGCCTTGTAACAGACAGTAATGCTATCTCCAATCATTTTATGATCTCACTTGTAGAGCCTGCAACAGAGAACAGTTTATAAACAATGGAAACAAGCAGAGAAAGGGCAGTATTTGCAGAGCTGTTCAGGATATCAAAAGCTGCCAGCTTTTGAGAAAGTCTGAATTTATGGCCTCTTGATTTGTTCTAACCATGTGACAGCACACAAACACGGCTAATGCCTTTTGAAGTTAGCCTGCTCGTAGTTTAAAATGTATGTACCATAACAGAGAGCCACCTAACGGGCGCTATCTGCTACATCCACCCTGAGTGCAAGTCCTAGCCTCAAAATAATCATCTTCTTTATGCAGTAGACATAGGATAACCACCTGCTCCTAACAAAGCTGTCACGGGGTTCATGACTTTGGGAACTGTGACCTCAAAATCTCCTGCATTCCACAACAATTCACCACTTTGGAACACACACTCAGACAGATTAAGCGAGAAAAGCATACCAATAGTTGGCTGGCAAAAAGTTGACTGTCTTTCTAAACATGCACATTTTTATATGCACAAAGTGTTAGAGTCAAGATCAAAATAATCCCTTGCTTCCCAAGAGAAGATGGAAAGCAATCAGACTTAGGGTATATTAATAGCTATTAGTACCCCAGACAGAAATGCCTGAAAAACCTCTGCAGCAATTCTAACTTTTGCTGATCACACAGGAGGAAAGAAGGTCACAGGTGCCCAAGATTAACAATAATCAGATGAAAACAGCTTATATTGGTTACAACAAATGAACAGAAGAATGAACCCATGATCTTGGACATGCCTGAAGGCCTTCTAAGAGACTATGTTTATAGACTGAAGCATGAACAACTACTGCCTCCTAAAATGAAACTGAATAATTTTACATTTCACTCTCCATTGCCTGAGAATTAAACTGACTTTTGCAACTGCACACTAAAACCCAGCATGCAGCATTTCCCTGAATTTCTCTGTGTGAAGAACAAAACAGTGAATGTCAAAACAGAAAACAATTAAGATAAATTACCATTGCCATGCAGTTCTGTCCTATTCCTTACCCAGGTTCTCCCTCTGAGTCTTACTCAATTGATTCATTTTACTAACACAGTAGAAATCTTTCTTTTGTCAGGTTGGTTTTCTGCTGATCAGCACACTGAATTAGTGTTGCTCACTTCCCAAACCGTGCATTTCTCCTGCCCTCCTTGTCTCTCCAGGCACAACTGTCCAGCCTTGATCCAGACTGGGAAACTTCTCTAGGTGAAAAAGAACCTGCTGAAGGACAGCCTGCTGTATGCAGAATTCACACACATGCCTGCCTTCTGTTTGCCCTAAAGAAGTTTTTTCTAGTATTCCCCTCTTCCTGTGACCCGCCACCCCCAGTCTACTCCTTCCAAAACCACAATGCAGTACAAACATGTGTTTCCTGCACCAAAATCCTGCACTCAATAACAGCAATACCTACTCTGTCCAAAAACACGACTCTAAACATATGCTAAATATTTACAGAGAAAGCAAGGCCATTCTAGTTTTTAAATCCAGTGCTAAAGGTGTATGTTTTATAACCTCGGTAACCATGAGGTTGTCATTAGAGTAGGATATACAACTTAAGCCTCGTTAATAACTTCGAGAACACAGAACAGCCTTGCAAGAATCATGAATCACTGGTCATCTGCTAAGGTACTGTCACCCGAGGTCACTCACCCCCCTACCCACTGAAAAGCTCATAACCAAGGCTGACCTCCGGGATCAGAGTTCCCCCGTCTTTGCAGCATGCATGGCTGAAGGCACTCAGCAAACACTCAGCACAAAGCTGTGGGGGGACAACTCCACACAAGACCAATGTAGCAAAAATTGTACTAAACGCTAATGCCAGGGGATTGCTTAAAATCTGAACCTATTGCTTTCCTGCACCTGTTTTGTGATACGGTGTACTAAGAGAGACAGGGTACTAATACAGCTCTGAGTGACAGCTCCTTTAACTTAATTGTTAATCCACTTTACAGCCACCACTTCTCACTACTTTACAGGGAACACTGGCAAAATATCATGCTGCAGCAACATTAATGATAAAATACAATTACTGAATCAGAAGGCCTTTTCAAAGCACTCAGTGAAGAAAATACAAGGAAAATTGAGAGATTATAGAATATACAGAGGAAATAGAAGAAAAATTTACAGAACATAGAAAATGTTTTATTCCCCCCCCCCCTTTTTTTTTAAAAAAACCTAAATTCTCTCAGGAGGAGGCAGAAGCCATCTGCAGCAAAACAACAAAAAATCTTCTGGTGTTCTCAATGAAGCTTATTGCTTTTCCAAAGTTATTCATTCCTCTAGTCCAACCATTGTATGTATTGAGGTTTACAAAGACAAAAACAGCTGTAGGCTGTACCGATTAACTGAATATCAACACATACCCTACTATAAACTATTTTTAACCACATCATTACTACAAAGAAACTCTCATAACTTACATTTGGGATTTACAAACTAGCGACAAACCGAATAGCTTCTGTAATTTTAAACACTTTTTTTCTTTTTTTCAATTCCTCTCTGGCCTTCAGAGACAGCCATTCCCTGTCCGAGGAGCTGTCTTCCCCACTGCTAGTAACTCATATGAAAGACAAGGTCATCTCTGTTTCACTATACTTTACTTTTTTTTCTTAAACTTATGGTGAACTGCATACCTCCTCAGTAAAAAATAAACCTGTTTCTCCTGCTTTATCTGAGAATTATTCCACAGAGCAAGGGGCAGGGAAAAACCCCATTAAATGAACCTTTACCAGAAATGTGGGGGGAAGTGGGGAAGTCATCCCCTAGGCACAGAGTGATACTGCACCACTGGGAACTACTTTTGACTTTGTTTTTTCCCCCAAAAATTACTGGAATGAGAGATTAAACATGAAATAGGTCATAGTCCGTTATTGGGATTAAAATGCTACATAGATTTTTAACTTTCAGATGCTTAATCTCTTCTCGGTCTCTTTACAAGCTAGTTGCTGCTGAGATATTCAGTGTGTTCAATCTTCTATTTGAAGTCCTGTAAGGAAAAATAGAAAACTATCCCCAAGCTTCCCAGAAGATTGGTTTTCCACTGTGATCCATACACCATCACAAGCCTTACACCACATCAAAAAAGTCTTCACAAGTGGAACAGTATTGTGGCTTGCTGCCTTCTCTGAAATCCTGTTATCTCCTACATATCCTTCCTTTACATCTGTATACTCTTTTTACAGGCTCTCATGCTGTCTTTTTATGAGGTCCTGCCTGTATATTCATTATTCCTATATGAAGGGCACAAGCATTTGGAGATGAAGGTTCAGAGTGCAGAGTTCTCTAGATAACAACTGCTGTTGTCAGCTTGTATCTGACTTACATGAATTATCTGTACCATTACTCTCAGAGAGCCTTTTCAGAAGTGCCCTACACAAGAATAGAAGATTTTGTAGTACTATATTAGGCAACCCTTAATCACCTACACAAGAGGAAGCATGAAAGTCAACCTCTGAAGCTCTTTACAACTGAAATAATGCTTATGATATTCCTTTCAAAATCTGGGTTTTGTTGCTCAATATATTAGCAATCTCGAAATTAAAAACAATTACCCATCTCTGAAGCACAGACACAAATCTTTACATAATTAATATTATATCACTTTACGTGTTCAAAAAACACTATGCAGGCAGGTTAGCACCACAGCTCATGCTGGGCTAGCATGAGTTAAGCAGATACTCTTCTTCTGAGGGGCAAACCTGACACAGAAGAGGTGCTCAAGGCTGCAGAGTGAACCAGCAGAAGAAAGCTCCTTTTCCTCTCTCAGCTCCTTCAGACCACAGTTCATTGCCCACACACGTCCCCAAGTTCTCCTGTGTTTATAAGACTCCTTCAAAATTCCTTGAACTTCTGAGCACTTTTTCCCCTAGGTGTCTAAAGAGAAAACCTATTTCCAAACACAGTTCAAACAATTACTCAGTGACCACTGATAGATCATAAATTGTTTCAGGTACCCAGCAAAGGACACAATGCCTCAGTAACCCCTCCTTCTTTCTAAATTAAAGAAAAATTGCTTGTGCTGTCCAAAAGGAGATTTCAGTTTTAAATAAATTACTGATTCTTATTTCTATGCATTTTCAATTAAAAGCCACACCCAGTTAACCAACCTCAGCCAAGCCATACTATTATGCATTTAAACCTATGATTACCTACTTAGTCTGATCTCAGCCACGACTAAAAGGAATTTTAGAGGCACCTTAAAATGCACAGCCAAAAGTTAAATATAGACACATAAAATAATGTAATGCATATTTCTGCTGCAAAGTTACAGTAAACAAGCCAAACTCCTCCCTGAATAGATATCCCACCAATTACTGACTTTGAAAGGCAGTCTCCTGGCTTCTCTATTTCTCTTTAAAACATCAAGAATCCTGCTGAAATACATCTTTTGTTTCCTTTTAAAGCAGAGGGAAGTTGGTACTTAATTTTATACTATTGAATTTGGAGCAAAATGAAGGGAGCAGTTAACTTGAAGTGATGTGACAGAGAAAAAGTTTGGGATGGTAGCATTACTCACAAATGAGGGGTAACCTGGCAGAAAACACTTTCCTTCTTTCCTACAATTTCTAATTTGGCCAGAGCAAGCAATAATCCATCCTTCACTGAGGACAGATTTAGAATGAGATGTCTTGCCACTCATTTGAATTTGGCACAGGAGCTCTTTTACCGTTTGGGAATCATGGACACATTCCAGCAACTCTGAAAACAGATTTTCCACCGACCCTTTTAAAGTTATTCTGAAGTTTAAAAATTGGGTCAGAAAATAAAAAATGCAACATTACCTGTTTACCTCTCAGAGAATTAACTTTGAGGTTTTTGAGGAATATTTTCAAGCACAGTAGGTATTAACCTTTCAGCAAAGTCAATGACAAATTTTCCTTTTACACCCCAAGGACTGACAGCTACATTCAGCTATAACAACTCCTAAATGCCTGTGCCTAGATCTGTCTCACACTCGTGGCATTGTCAGCATCTGAACATTCACACTGATCGTTGGGAAGCAACACCGTGTATCTTTCCCTTGCATCCTTCTTTTCAGGGAAGATAACTTACCATTGCTGATGCATCTCTACTGAGGCAGCTGTGGTCCCTCATCAGCTGCCACTGTGTGGAAGCAAGGCAGCAAAAACACTTGAGGCCAAGGCAAAGAAAGCAGAGAAAGCTGGAACAAAACCTTCTAAAGTCACTTGTAATTTCACTCCAAAGAAAACCACAGGTTCCATCTCAAGGTAGTGACTCCTTAAAAGTTGTACTTACCTCAAAACTATTGGGGGGGAAAATTCCTTGGATTTAAGACAGATTAAGACCTATCATTCATGATGCCCCCTTAAAATGAAGTTCTCCAGTCTATTCTGTATTTTTTAACCTCACCTTCCAGCATTGCCTTCCTATAGGCACACTACAAAAAGCTTTCAGGAATATAATTTATCTAGCACAAAATAAATAATACAAACAAAACAATATAAACAACATAAACAAAATTCTGCATTTTTATAGCACAGTATTCCAGGTGCATAAGAATATCCTGTGTTAAATGAGAAGGAGGAAGAGTGGGGAACCTTGAAAAACAGCTTAGGATCATACTGGATCCAAACCTTATTTACTCCATTTTCCATTTCAAAGCAAACTTCAGCACTAAAAAACAGATCATGTTTCAGATACTTAAAGCTTGCAGTGAGGCAACACATAACTGCTTATTCAATTATTTTGTAATTAGTTGGAGGCGCAACCATTTTCCCCAAACAGCACAGCTCAGTTTCTACCTACCCAGCAATTATGCTGCCATTTCTAACCATGTTTGTTTATACTGCATACATCTTAGCCATGTTTGCATTGATGCATACTGGGAAAATCTGTGCAGCCATCCCTGAGCACCCTCATTAAGAGCAGCATGGAAGGGAGGAGGAAAGGGGGAAGAGGAGGAGGAGAACAGGAAAGCACCCTGAGGCTATATGTGCTATAGATAGCAGATGGGTAACGGGCCTCGGCACACCACATTTCATGGAAACTGCAGGAGAGTTGCCAGCCAAAACGGTTGTTGGGAGAAGAGGGTTAAAAAGTGTTCTGCCCTCTGCAAAAAAAAGAAAAGACTCACCAACTTCATTGTGGAAAGATAATCGATAGAGGCCTCTAGAAGGACGGAACATGATTAGTTATCATCGTTACAGACATTAGGCAAGGACATACCTCTACTTAAAGCAAGTTTTGCAGAAAATTCATTGCTTTTACAGCTGAAAATTAGTTTGGACTGGGTATCCAGTGAATCCATTAAATGGTCTCATTAAGAATCAGTTTCTGTCACTGCAGAACCCCTCAGAGCAGGTAACAGCATTATTATAAATGGTAATTTGCTAAAATCAGCATGTAATTCATTATCCTCCCCATCTCTTTCAAATTAGTGGCAGGCAATATCATGTAACAACAAAAAGGAGAATAAAGAAGATTTTGTCCATGACGACATACCTGCGTTGTACAGGATGAGCATGTCCTGCAACCTAGCCAGCAGAACCGGTGCTGGTACTGCAGGCAGGCCGAACTATGCTCTGCAATAAGCACTAATCCCACCCAAGGCTTCGCCTGGCTGTGTGGCAATGGGCTGCAGATTTCAACGGTGAGGTAATCAGAGCACAAGGCATCTGCATTATAACCAAGACAGGTTTTGCAGCACTGATCAAACCTGGAAGAGGCTGCTGAAGTTTGTCCCACCCAAACAAGTTTGATACATCTTTTTGTACCAAGAGAAGGGAAAATGGAAAGAAGAGCAGTTTTCTTTCCCTTATAATAGGGCATGCTGCAACTTGTCATAGACAAAGCATTTGGCGTCACACCTGGGTGAGGATGGATGCGACCACACACGTTTTACCCTCCTGCCCCATGGTTTCAAAAAGAGAATATTTTAGGCAGTATCGTTCAAAAATAATCGAAGGGTGTCCCCCACATACACACCTTAATTGCTATACTGGAAGAAAAAAAAGAAAAATCAACATTGTATATTTTGATGCAGTTGAAAAGGAACTGGAAAGTAATGGAAGGCTGTCAGATAACTTTTGTTCACAAGCCAAGCCCACTTGCCTCACTGCTCCCCTACCACTTTGCATTTATACTGACTGCTAGGAAAAGTCTCTTTGTGTTTTCCCTTGGGGAAACTAAATTTTTTTTTTTTTTTTTTAAATCAACTACTTTCAAGTCCTTTTGCATCATGCCATTCCTGCAACACCTGCACCAGCTGTGATTACAATCAAACACTAATTTTGTTCCATTTCTTTTCCTCATATTTTTAAAAGCCATACTTACAGGGGGTAGGAAAAAAGATTTTGCTGCAGCTGTCCTTGTATTTTGAGCATGTCCTGCAGAGATCAGTCACGTGAAGCTGATCTCTTACCACCTCATCCATCCCACTCTCAAGGCCTCCTCCACAATTGCTTTCTCAAGGGTAAAGAATTTGGGATGGTAGCAAGCAACACAGGTCACTTGTATCGTAGATTTCTAATCTAGATAACTTTCTGAAAGTCACTTGACCTTTCTGGTCTAAGCCATATTTTGTTAGTATGAAGAAATTAACAAATGTCAAATTGCATTAAAGCTCTTCTGTGTTTGTTGTACTACTTCTAATTGACTTCCAGGGGGGTAAATGAAGAGGTCAGAGTAACTTCATCCACGCACTGCTCGCAGAGAGTTCCCAGATGCAGAGAAGGAGAATCCATCCCCACTGTACTTTGTGATGTTTCCTTATCTTACAGTTTCTCATTACAGTAGCCAATAACGATGCCAGTTAAAGATGCTCTTTTAGACAAACACCAGGAACAACGAATTTTCAAAATTGTATTTCATTACCAAAGTATACTTGTTTCAGAAAAAACTATACACACACACTCTCATACTCCAAAACCATCTGAATAGAAGGTTGTAACAAAGCTAGAATTGTAGTAATATGGCTGAAGTCTGTCCTTCTGTATGAAAACACAAACAGCTGCACACTTGCTCCAAAAACAAAATCACAGGCATGTCAATGTCCAATTGTTTGTATCTTCTGTAAGATCAAATCAAAGGTATCCCCAACACAGAATTTTTAGTTGCCTGTATTATGTCAGAATTACATAAACATTTGAACTACTGGAAAATTTGCCACTTTGATCAATCAAGTGAATTATCGCAGACCTATCAGATGACCTATGGAATACCTCCTATTCCCCTTCCACAACAGCTCTCTATGCATCAAGCCACAAAATTAATGATCTTGAATATCAAAATAGTCTTCTTCAAGATGTTGAAGCTTTCATTTAAATCCTCACATCTCCAAGACCCCTTTAAGATAAATGATTTTATATTAGCCATGAAGGAGTTAGAGATTTACAAAGTCAGTAAGAATTCATAACTTTCACATTTTAATCATTCATAGCCACTGTATTTGATTTACCCCACAATTTCCATCAGAAAATGAAAAAGTTTTGAAGAATGAATTATTCTCAATGTAAATCTCCAGCAAGCCTCTGTCAATCATGTTAGTCCTTTCCCCGTTAGTTTTTCCTGCTTCCTGATTGAAACGACACAACCAGTTTAATTACTTCATTTCTTAATGACTTCTTACCTTAAAAGGCTGTAAATATATGGAAAGCTAAACTAATACACAGCAATTCTCCATGGAATAGAGGAAACCATTATAAACATCAGTATAGCTCGTGAAGATCAACTATATTCATACTTCTCAATACCCTAACACTTTTACAAAGGGAAAAAAAAAAAAATCTGTAGAGGTCTGGAATGCTTCTGCCAAAGGACATGTATGCACACACATAAAAGAGGGAAATAAACAATTCCATACTCAAATACAATATTTGCTTGCCACAAATTGTACAGTCCCTCTGCCGTATTAGAATAACCTGTGGGAAGCTACCATTCCAGAAATTACAGCTTAAAAAGAAGCTTCAGTGTTGGACATTTGTTGGGAAGACTAAGCCTTTGATAGTTTTGCTGGCAAGTTTTATTTTTTACTTATTTATTTATTAATTTCCAGTGTGTTGAGCAGCTTATTGTACCTTTGTTCAACAACTACAGGGAAAGAGCTGTTTAGTTTACAGCACAGTTTTATATGCAAATGATATTCAGTAGACTCTCTACTCATCATAAGTGTCAACAGGAAAAAAAGCATGACAAATTTAAGACTGTTGAGATTTTTCATAAACTTTGAAGGAACACTGAGATTACAAAGCACGCCTAACTCACTGTAAAGCATTTTCTCTAAGCATGTGCCAAATCATGTATATTAAAGGATTATTTTTTTTTCTAAATCTGCTATGACACTTTATGCTCCATTTTCCATTTCTAAATATTTGTGACAATTAAAAAAGTCCTATCTTCTGCATAGTCAACCTTACTGTTTATACAGTCAAACTTACTGTTAGCTTAGCTGTCCCAGAAATGAAGCTTGTTTCTACTCTGTGGAAACATTTCCATTAGATTTAGTAGCACTGGAGAAAAAGCAAGCTTTCACCCCCACACAAATCAAAATTCAGGAGGAAATTCAGAGTTCAAAATGAAGAGATATTTTACTGCCAATAGGGGAAAAAAGTCTTAACAAATCAGCCAGCTGTTGCACTAACAACATCAAATAAAGAAATTGTGGAGCTTTATCAATAATGCATGGCTGCGCACAGACAATTTATAGCTGTTTTCCATCACTGGGTATTGTGTAGTACTAAATTAAGTCTACAAAATTCAAGGACAGTCCACCCACACAGCTACTGTAAGCCAGCCAGGCCACTTTGAATAAACATTTTAAAGGCATAAAGTGAGTTTTATTAGCATGCTGAGCCACAGTTCCTAGTGGACAAAGCAGCTCCTTTGAAAAAGTAAAAGTACATTTAGCAGAAGGAGAGATGAGTTACTCTTGTGCCTTACATGTAGAGAAATAGCAAAAAGGAAAAAAGAAATACACATGCAACAACTCAAAACCTTGAATTTATTAAGATTAAAACATGAAGGAAGACAATTTATTTTCTATACTAGAAATTGATTGTCAGTCTCAGAAAATCCTGAGAGGTGCTGAACTGGTCAGTTTCTGACAGCAAAAGAACTAAAACCAACGATGGTTTTGACAGGTTTTGTTTACATTTAGGTAGCTCCAAAGATTAATAGACTTATTTTTTAATCCTTCACAAGTCATATAAATCAGAAAAGCACACACAAGGCTTTCATCAAGATAAAGAACTAGTTATCGTACTGAAATCACCTCAGCAACATTTATGGCACCAGTAAACAAGTGAGAGGTGGGGTCCCTCCACAGGCCAAATTAACCAAGAGATGGTATGCCACAAGTTGGTTGCTTTCGGTCAGTCCCACCTCTTCCTACCACAGCAGTCCCAGCACTTGAGTGCCTGAAACACAAGAAAGCATCAAGGAACTTGGAGTGCACGAGCTGGCCACCAGCAGCAAAAGGATGCAGACGCCAGGTCTGCGCATCTAACAGTTTTACCCAGGCTCTGCTCTGGCAGCGGCCAACATGCCACCCGGGTCCTCCACCCGGGGTTTCAGGTGTGGAGTCAGGTGTAACCAGCCACAACGTGGATAGCAGCACCACCAGGAGGTGGGTTTGGATCACATTGCAGACTTCTACTGCTGTTTCTTTTACAGTTGCACAGCCCAGCTTCCCTCTAAAAAATATTGGCAAGTATGAGGTTTGTGACAGCCTTTTTATAACCAGAGCACCACTCCAGGCAGGACCCTCCAGGTCTCTCTGGTAACTGGCATAACAAGATGAAATCCCTGCCTGGAAAAACTACTTTTGTACAATGTGGGAAGGTGGAGGATGTAGCACAGCGTGGCTGGGCAGCGTGATGGCTTTGTGATGTATTTAAGCACAACCACAAATAAGAGCAGGAAGGATGCAAGAGACAGGACTTAAGCCACATCTGTTTTAAGTTGGTCAAGTGGAAATATCTGGCCAAATAAAAAAACATGACTGCATTTATTGTGCAGGTGCGGAGAGAAAAAACCCAACCCTGATCAGTGGTATGTGGATTTACAGTCATCTTTAATTTTCTAGTTAAGGTGTATACCGTATAGCAAAGTTTAACTTCACTTACAATAGGCATGCTTTCTCAAAAATCAGATCCCCTTTGCAGATGCAAGTATCTCACAGACCTCTGAAGCCAACTAATCAGTGTGTAAAACTCTGATTTAACTGCTCCAGTGAGCCCAGAAAATTCAGAAAGTGAAGAGCCAGACTTTAAATCTTCTCACTACATTGCTGTGCCAGGGCAACCAACCCCCAGCCTTTGGTGAAGCTGCTTCATCCCTGTGAAAGCAGAATCTGTCTGCTCTGTCCCATAGGCAGAAACTATCCCAGATGAAGTTGTACTGAGATCTAGTCATGTTTTTTATTAAATCTTTTAAGACTTTTAAGATAAGCAGAAGTTCAAAAAACCTACAGCTTAAGACTTCGCTAAGAAAAGCAACTGCTGGGTATCTGTATTTTAACCTTTCAGAAGTGCAAGGTTTTCTTCCGAGGGTTGGTTGGGGATTTCTTCCATTTAATAGGTTGAGTTTCTGCTGTGAAAACTGAAACTACTGTTTTGAAGTCTCATGAGATTGCAGTAAAACCCTTGGCTAAATCAAGGCTACCGGACACAGCTTTGAGAAACCCCACACAATCCTACTGAAGCAACCTTGGCTTTATAAATGGAAATTAATCTTAATAAGTCCATTGCTCATCTCACACTGCCAAAGTCTGTGATCCAATTAGAAGCGCGCTGCTTTAATGACCTGCACAGGGATCACACTCAGTGAAGTTCAGAGACACACAAAATGCTCTCGCGCCCTCTCCACGGAGTGTGTTGTTCCAGTGGGATGCTGGCTTCATAACTCACAGGCAAAAAGCACTGAGGTCATCACGTTAGTATTTCAAAGTAGCAGTTATCTGTACAAATGCAAAATGGGATGCCTTGAGCACAACAAAATGTTACTGTGTTACATGCAATCATGGGCACACATGATCTTCAAACACTCTATTTTATGAAGAGAAATTGAGCCCACTTCTCCAAATACTTCTAAATTAGTAGCCCTAGGGTATTGAGGTTTAATTTGTAGTACCTTTCTACAGTGATGGCTATTGCCATTAATGCCTGTACTTTCCTCTCCTTTGTAACACCAAGTTATAGCCCAGCAGTACTCCAATGTACAGCGGGACAGTTTGCTATGCCACTCGGTGTAAGGATATGCAAAGAAGATACGTATGTATATAACATGAGGGGTACTTAAATTCAGAGCATCTGGGAAGCCTGTCTCTTCATCCTGCTCCTTTCCGTAGCTACAGCCTTATGATGAAAGCTGACACAGGAGCTGGCTTTACTGTCCATTTCTTAGCAACTGTACATGGTGCTCCCGTGCTTTCTGAGGAGCCGCCAGGCAGTCCGCTATCATTGCTACTTTGGCTCCCCAACAGCAGATACAAGTCTGCTCTGGGTTTTCCAGCCTTTCTGCAATCATACTCTTCCTCTCTGTCTGCATGTGTTTCCTTACAGCCACCTCCTCCTCTCTTCTCCCACCCCATACCTTGCACAGCCACCCATGCACCCCACTGGACATCCAGGCTGTGACTACACTAGTTTACTGACACCTACTGCAGTGCACCTAAGCATTTCTCCTCCCTGCCAGCTACAGCCCTGCGTCGGGGCCCAGAAGCAGTCATGGCTGCTTTTCCCCCAACTCCTGTATGAAAGCACTTCTTTGCCACCAGAAAAGACAAAATTCACCTACAAATGCTTTTCCCAGTGAAAAGAAGGAGCTCCAGAAGAGCAAAAGCCCTGGTACGCCCAAGTGAAGAACAGCATCCTGCAAGGAGGGACAGGCACCGCTCTACAAGAGAGAACCCAGGGCCTATCTGAAACTGGTGTGAGGTCTGCAGTGGAAGTGCAAGTAGGCTTCCCGGTCATGGCAGCTTGCCACAGGTGCATTGCAGCACCCTCTGCCCTCTCTCTGAACTGAGTTTTGCGCAAGAGAGCCAAAGGGAGAGTCAGTGGAGTCTGGGTGCATGCACGTACACATGCACACACCCCAACTAAATGGCAAGTTCAGAGAGTAATGAAGAAAGGCAGATCTGCTCTTCCACACTTACTGAGTTTTGCAGTTTGGGTAAAACAGCTGGTGCCCCTGCATCTTTGGGATCACTAGATTCAGTAGCCCTCTACCTGTCCCAACAGCTGTCAGCAATTCAAGGTCACATCTGTAAGCACAAGACTTAAGCCACGCTCAAAAGCCAAACAAGCTGTCCCCCACTGCTTGGTTTCACTCTGATTAAAGCAGTGAAAGCAGCATGAGACAAAAGTTAATCTGCAGTTCGCTATCCTACATAGTCGGAATGGCCAAGACACTAAATCTTTGCTCTTCAACAGATTAGTTCAGTTTTAGGTGTGTCTTATCTCTCATCCAAACCTGCAGCACATTGCAGTGCACATAACAAGGTGGGCAGTGACAGTCACCAAAAGTAAATAAAGATAGGAGTCAGCTGCCACTTCAAACAGCAGCTGTCAAACCTGAGGGAATCCAGGAGTCAGTAGCAAAGAGAGCCTTTACACAGGGATTATCCATCTGGATTTCCTTTATTACAGATTTAATTCAGGCCCTCCCTTTGGTGTTGCTCTTAACCTGAGCAACTCTTAATCTTTGCACAGCAATATTTCTATATAGCCCTGTCCCACTGGGGTGCTTACACCCAGTCCCTGGTCACCAAAATGACTCTGCAGTGAGAGAAGACCATGCTGTGCACTGCGCATTTCACAACCACACTCTCCGTTGGTCTAGTCTGTGGCTGGTCTACTGTGCTGCTGAGAAAAAGCAGCAGCAGCACTACAGTGCAGCAGACAATCCAGCTATGAATCCAAAAGATGGGTACAAAATATGGGTAATTAATTAATGAAAACAACAGCAGCAGCAGCTCTAGTCAAAGCAGAATGGTCACTTTTCCAGCTACAGTTGCGTTTAGCTTCTTACCCATATTTTTCCTGGTGGAGAATTTGTCTCAGCCTGACATCCCATAGGGACTGAGGACTAAATCTTTTTACTACTAAAACATTATTAGTACACAGATGAAGGCCTAAGGCATTCTAATGGAAAGGTATACAAGCACTTAAAAGTGTAGAGTAGGTGATTTAGGAAAAGAAACCAAGTCATTTCTTCATTGCATCAATTTTTACCTTACTGAAGTCAGTGAATTTAGTCATAACTAACAAATACTGATAGTTGGGTCCAGTCTAAGACTTCATGTTAGTATGGTTTATTACACAACAAGAGGTGGGGCTGGGACAGTCTGTGGGAACATGTCTATCCTCTTCCTCTGCCCCCTGCAAAAGAAGTCATATCTTACCTTAAAACATTGTAACAGAAGTGCCAGTCCTCTACCTTCCTTTAGGCCTTTTTAAACATCAGAAATAATGCAGAGAACTCAGCTATTTCAATGCTTCAGCATTTGACAGTACATTCAGGAACCTGAGAGTCATCCTACAAGAGAAATGAAAAGCACCAATTAGTCATTGTACATGTTGGGCAATGTATCACATGCTTAAAACGGCTGATGCCTGGTAAAGCTATGGTACTAAACAATAATGAAATTACCAATCACAAATATGAAAAGCTAAGTCATTTTTTGCTTCCACAGTGAAACGCACAAGCAATATTTTGGTTACAGCACCCTGGAAAGAAAGCATGCATCTTGCAATAAATATATCACCCTGCACTGCCTTCCCAATTTAAATCACCTTTGTTCACACAACAGTCCATGTGAATGCACAGAAACAAAGCTCCAGGCATGTCAGGATACACCAGCCATGCCAGTTACAGAAACACAACAGTAAGTGTTTAAGGAAAGGTAACCTGCTACTAGGTTGAACTGGAAAATGCAGTAGAAGCCCATGCGAGCTAAGTAGTAGCACTATATAAGCCAGGATGTGGGTGTACATGAACGACACGTGGAAGTATTTTATAGACTGCAAGTAAAAGGAGAGACATCTACAGACTGGTTTGTCTCATTTCCCTCAATAGGCTTTTTAAAAAATTCTCATCTTGCAAGAACTCACACATACGCTCAACCCTTACTGAGTAAAGACACTCCAACTGCAGCTAAGTTCATGCCTGCACCACTATGGCACACAGGACAGGTCTCTTCCTCCAGAGCAATTCAGCTAAGATGTTCTGTCACCAAGGTTTACACTTCTTTTTCAGTTCCAACTCACTTGGCATGTTTAATCCCCCAAACAAGCAAACTTCCCAAAACCACAGGCGCACACGTACAGAGACACCGTTGCTTGCACCAAGACATCCTGCCTCACAACCACTCACAGGTACAGTCCAAGTCAGCTGCACCCTGCGGCTGTGCTGCTGTTGAATAGTTACACAATGATGCTGCTAGGACATTTGACAGCTGTGGAGCGATGGGACAGCAGAACAATTTATCTATATCTAGCATGGTCACTCAAGAGAGTTTTGAAAATTATTTTCAGGGAAAAGACACTTCTTATCATCCAGGTTTTAATTAAGTACTTCCCTAAAGCTTTGGTATGAAAACACATGGTGATCCTTGTCACAGTCTGTAAAACTAGAGGTGTGGGCTTGATGGAGTACAAGGGAATCACACCAGGTCAGAATTAAAGAGTTTTTATTATAAATTAATAAACTGGCACTGAAAGCATGTCACAGACCAATGTCCCTACATATATATATTGTTCTAATCCTACACTGTTTACAAATCCCTAAAACAGCCTACTAAGGGTTAATTGTCTTCATAAACTAAAACAACAAGTAGCATTTGAAGGCAAACTACAGGCTCTGTCTGTGGGAGGAGGGGAGGGGGGATTAAGTGGAGACCTTACACTCTGGAAAGATAAACCATAAATGTAACATCTGTTACAAAAACAGAAATCCAAAAGCCCCAAGCTTAGGTGAGCTTTAAAATAGTATTCAGTGCTCTTAAGTTACCCCAAGGAAATGGTACTCAATTTCTTCCCCGCTCTGTCTAACTTACTCTTCCCCAGTAAGTTTAGTTATACTTTCAGCTATTTATGTAAAATATGAACTTGTTTACGCTGCATGTTAGCTATTCATGATACCCTAAAAATGATTTTCCTACATTTCAATGGGAGTGAATTCCAAGACGATTACAAGTATGTCCATTTACATAATATTAAAAACTGTAATGCATTAGGAAACTTGAGATGATAGGAAACAAATTATATCCTTGGAGCTATAGATTCACAGATAATAAGTAGTACCACAATCATTGTGTTTCTGTATAACCTCCTGCTCTACACTTCTGTATAAAGCATTACAAGAGTTTCCTGTAAAAATTCTGAATATTTCAAGACTTCAGCCTTTATCTTCAAGTTGTTCAGTCGATAGTTACACATCCTGGACCACTATTCAAGGACACAACTCCTACTACCATACCCAGCATGCCGTGTCCCCATGACATGGTGTCAAGATCATTCAGCTGTTTCTCATGGGTTAATTTTGCTCCAACAGATTTCATCTTTGCACATTGTCCCACAGCTAGCATAAACTCTATACCAGGTACTCTGTGTAATTCAGGTGAAGGGATTGTTTATGCTCACACCTGATCCAGATCAGTTTGAAAGGACAGTAACTGCAACAGCAAAGGCCAGGACTAGGACATGGCTTGAGCTCCAAGATGAACTAGTGACAACTTCATGGGAGTTGCTCCTCTTTCTTGAAGAGGACTGAAGAAAAGTCAGAGATCCTTCAGGAGCTAAGATTTATCCTGTACCTTACCATTTTCCACACTAGATGGAAAGAATGCTTCAGTTTTGCTTTTTACCCCAAACAAATCACAGCATACATGCGTATACAATCATCTGACTCCTACACATCCGAGCCCAACCAAAACAAAAAACATTACACTGCACACCCATTTTTTCCCCGAAGGAGAGAACAAACCACACCTAACAGGTATTAACAAAAACACCAAACATTAGAAAACATTCTGATACAATGGGGATTTAAAAAAATATATGTAATAGTGTAAGCAAAATTTGAATCTGTATAAAATGGGTGTATGTATCTAATATCAAAAAGTAACTGTTCTTCTAAACTGCCTCGCAAATGGCAATCTAAATTCATTCCCAGGCAGAAAACTGACTCAGTGATCAGCACAGAGTGCTAAGTAGAAGCAAAGAAAAGCAGAAGTGAAAACAAACATAGTAAAACAGTTAACCAGAGATATTACATACACAAAGGGAGCACATTTGCTGATAAAGTTGTCATTTTTACAGGAAGCTTTAACTTTGATAACATTCTACATTTAAACAAAGCTTGCTATGCAACAGCTATTTCTTAAATTCCAAAAAACATGGTTTCACCAATTTTTCACGGAAATTCTTTGTACTTCACAGAGTACTCTAGCTTGACAAGTTCTCCACAGGCGGGTAACACACGTATTCCATCTTCTCCCCTTTTCCATTTTAATATTGTTCAACACCTCCTCCCACACACTCCTCCAACACACACACCTCCCTCCAGCAGACAGCAGCCAGATTCACTTATCTAAAGAGGAATTTATGCTGGTCTGAAAAACACCAGCCCTCTCAGCTGCAAGGACATGCCTGGATAACTTATTGAGATATGCCTCAGATGTTGCGTCAAACACTTCAAAGTCAGTTAAAGATGCCCTGCATAGCACCAGAAGGGTAGTTACATTCTTGCTGGGAATGAGATATTATTTTAAAATAAATTTGAATTTGAAGGTAACGTTTCCAGTGGTGAAGACACTGTTTCCTGGTGAATATGTTCTAAATTTTTGGGTAGAAAGCCTTTACGTAGTCAAAAACAATATTCAATCTTGGTACAACTCACTGGCATAAGTTCTCATAATTGCTAAAGGAACTAACTAAGGCTATGTCTGCATGGCACAAAGCACCATGCTAATTAACCCTGCAGAGACACTAATTAATCTGGGCAGGGCGCCACGGTAACATGACTACGCTGCTGCCTCGGGAATCTCCCCATGCCGATGTATCACACCATTCAGTCACCGCCCCCCCTCCCGTCCACCCCCCAGCGGTCTCTTTCACATGAAAGAAGTCTTACACCAAAGATGAACCCCCCACGGAGGGGTGCGTCCTCTCAGAAGCTGTCATACAGCTCTTTTTTATTTAAGCCTGTGACCTACAGCAGACAATACCAAGCTGTACATTCCCTTAATTCTTAACAAACAGTAACATAATCGACGGGTATTACTGAGGATCCTAGGCTGCTAGGAGGAAGAACATGAGAGGGTCTATCTATGGACAGTCTCCTGGGCCCCAGCAGAGAAGGTCCAGGACAGCATCTCAGAGGAGCTATGTGTAATGATAACGGTGATTATCTGCCAGTCACCTGCAGCAATTCACCCCACAACATTTTAATTTCTCAGCTGGTCTCAAAACAGAGCAAGGAGAGACCCTGTAGTGCTGGTGTAAATGTTCACAAGTTAGTAGGTTCTAAATAGCAGATAATGCTGTGGTTGTTAGCACATTAAAAAAAAAAAGTTAATTGTTGCCACAGCAACTTTCCTTTCAACCTTCAACAACCTCTTCAACCTCCTTTCAACCAAGCCTAAAACAAGTCTTGGGCTAAAGCCAGAACACCTTATCTGCTGTACCTGATGCCACCTCTTGGTACAGAGACCAGCTCTTCACGTACTGCAAATGGACTTTGAGCTTCTTGTGACTTGTTAAAACACATGGCATAAGGAATAACGTACTCAGCAGTAGCTTGAAGTGGCAGTCCCAACAGGAACTGGTTTTGGGGCAGCCAGAGAGCAAGAGGGAAGGGGAACATCTGACATACAATACAACCTGCAGCAGAACATAGTCTCATAGCCTGCCCAACACCACAAGATGGAAAGACGCAGAAGGGTCATTCACTGTGGCACAAACAAGCCAAAGTCAGGGAAAAGGGTTTTACTGCCAAGCAGAACAGGCAATTTCAGAGTCTGAACAGCCCCTGTCCAGTTCCCTCTTCCTCCTCCCCACCAATCCACATCTAAAAATGAGGCATTGCCAAGACAATCCTGTTCAGATGGCCCCTCTCAAGAAACGCAGACCTTCTGCAAAGCACAGCCCCATGAATTTATGCATAAGTTACTTTAGTGAGGGGACTCACATTGCTGGTAAATGGGATACACCACCAGCTCAGCTAGAACCTGGCAGGCAAGGCTGGCTTCTCATGTTTCAGTCCATTTGCACAGGCAGAGGTCGCAGCACGAGAAAGGGCGGCTTCACCTTGGTCCGGGGTTTGCACTACAGCAGTCAGAAAACGGTGATTGGTTTCAACAAGTAGGCTGTTTCTTGTGGCAAAAGCACGGGACAACTCTTAGTCTAGTATAAAGTGCAATGCATTGAGACAGGGAGAAACCACATCGAATAAAGCAGCACCAAAACGCTCCTTGAGCCTTTCATGCTGTCAGAGTGGACAAGTACTCAAATAAGTCTGCCAGGTCCAGCACGGATGAATACAAATCAATCCTACACCATTGTAAAAAGCATAATCATTAATTTACAAGAAATTAAATTGCATTTGATAAGTAGGTGTTAAAGCAGCAGTTCTCACACTTAGACCCAAAGTACATCAGCTCATGAAAAATGGAAAGGTGTCATAAAAGACACATTCGCTACTCAATGGCTTTCAAAAACAGTAAGACTTTTTCACAGGCATCTGGTGCACGTGAGTTTGCGACTGACTAATAAAAGGCTGTCTCCTTCAAAACATTTATTTTTCTTTTTTTTGACCCAAAGGCTGAGAGTGAATTATACACAGTAAAAGTGACAATCTAGGTAAACACTTCAGTCTCCAGCCAACGAAAACTGGTCAAGATTGTGACAAAACAGTAAAACCCAGCAAGCCATACAAACAGATGTGCTGAATCTTGACACCTTTAGCCATCAAGTCAGGTGAGATTGACTCACCATTCACTGTACTCTCAGAGGCCAGATACATGTCCCACTCCCTCCTCCAGTACCTTCCCTATACCAACCGTGGAATTCACCACAGGCTTTCTGAATGGAGATCTTTGCTTGGTAGGACAAACAGTGCCGTGACACAACCACTGCTGCAATGGAGATCTTCAGCTGGCAGACAGCAATCTGAGCTTTAACCAGAAATGGGCAAACTTCTGAAAAGAAACGACACAAATATCCACACTAACCACTGAGGCTGCTGCCATAGATGAAGCTTCACTGACAGTACTAGAGTTCACCCAGTGCTTTCTTTTATCCCATCTGTAGGGAAATCACTGCTCATGGACTTCATCACCCATATATAGGGACTCCTGTCCAGAGAGTAAAAGGAGGTAAAGTCATTAGCACACCCAAGTTTTGTTTGTGGGGATTTTTTTCCCTGCTTTTTCACATGTCCCCTTCTGCAGGCAGATCTAATTCTTTGTTCTCTGCCTGCAAGACTAAGCTACCAAAACTCAGCCCAGATTTAAAAACATAATGTATTTCCTAGGGCTCTAAAGCAGGATGGGCTTTACAAGGCCAGTTTAGTTGAGATATTTCATGTTAGGCAAGGAATGGAGGGAGAAGGGGGTGTCACAACTGAAGCACTGGTGTGAAGTTACCTAAAACTGGGAAGACCCTCAGCTACAGATCATCTTCATTTAACTTTTCTCAATACACCAGTTATATCCTGTACTACATCCCTTATCCAGTTATATCCTTTGCTTGTTCACATTACTATATCATGAAACACCTCTGACAAGCAACAACACACATGATAAATCTGTGCTTGCTTCCTTAAGGACAGCAGAGATTAGGAAAGGGCATGAAGGTCGTTCCTTGGTCTTGGAACGAAAAGGAACTGGGACGGTGGAGAATGAAACTGAAAGGGATCATAAAACACTATCTTGCTTGCCTGGTTCCTAGGTCAGATGGCCTCTCACCTGCCTGTGGGACACAGGCATGGGGACACAGGCTGCTCCTGTTGAGAGCCACCTGCTTACTCCTCTGGTCCCATCTGAGCTGGGCAAGCAGAGGAAGGGAGGGAAAGGGGACTGCCAGCTTTTAAAAGGCAAAAGACACTTCACTAAGTAATCTTAACCTTCAAAATTAAGTTACAGAGCCGATTGCCATTATCTCCAGAAACAGCAGCTCAGAAACACTAGTAACGTTGGTGGACCCGCAAAATTCTTAATGGTTAGATTTCAAGTGAACAAAACCAAAGCCCCATAAAAACTCTGCTCGCTCTTTGTGCTATTTCCCCATATAGATGATAGTGATAATAGAAAATTAAAACATTCCCCAGCTGTCAAGCATCACTATATATCTTCATGGGTGTAACACAGCTATAGCTAACAACAATCAAATAGGCAGCTGATCTCCTCTGGAACCATGCAAGAACCTGCATCTTAGGGAATCCTTATCCATCTCTGTATCTAGGCCTGGAGGCTGAAGCTCCCCTTACTTTGGGAGAGGCCACATCCCAAGACTTCGAGCTGGCAGGAAAAAAGACAACAGGGCTCACGTCCTCCTCTGGCACCAAGGCAAACCTTGGACCGGGTCACTTGGCTTTGCGGCTCGGGCTTTCCATATGCGTGTTGCCTAGCTGCCTTTGGGATTTTCAAATGGATCTTACCGCCATCTCCCTAGTGATATTCCAGAGCTTATATTCCTAAGGGATGGGATTTTTGGAAGGGTTATGGTAGGCCAGCCTCCAAAATCCAGCACTGTTTAGGAATGACCCTCAACACCCACCACACACTCCTGTAATAGCTCTGAGAAATTTCTGGTACTGAACCAAAATGACAATAAGCCACTGTCATATTTTCAGCCTAAAGCTTTGAAAATGCAAGGAACTGATGAACCCCAGGCTGCACAGTACTATTGGGTGGTATGCTCCTCGCTACAGCAGGCTACAACGAGAAGTATCCTCAAAAGTGCAAACAGTCACATATCGAGGGCCACTGTCATGGCAATGCTGTTTCCCTTGTGCAAAAGGAAAAAAAGAAATAAAACAGCTGTCTCATCAGATGTTCTGAATCAATGACTTGTTCAAGAAAATCTAAAAATAAAGTCATTCTGAATTTACCTCCTGTGAAGCAAACTAATCTAGAATAACCACTATATGTCCTTACACCTTCAAGAGCACCATGTTCTAGACATGGCGATTCATTTTGGACGAGGGGTGGTAGACAAAAACAAGCATTTCCAGGGATTCAGTGACAGGGAAAATTAAGCAAACAAGCATGTGGCCTCCAATGGAAAGGACAGATTATCCTCCAAAGTCCCACCACTAGCTTTTAAGAGAACAGCTTTCACCAATTTAATTTCAAACCCTATCACTCCAAGACATTTGTCTGTGTCCCTTAGAAACAAAGCAGGAGAGCAGCTGGTCCTAGCAGAAGCAAGGAGGACTAGCAAGGGGAGGACAAGTGTGAGACATGCGGTGCTGGTCAGGATGTTCTTCTCTGTTGAAATTATCATGGCTAGCATATTCAGCAATGGCACATATTAGAAACTCCACAAAAGAAAGCATACACAAATGGCAATATTCCTGTCCCTTCTGCCAAAAAATAAGTAGGGAGACTGTCATTCCAATAATAGTACTCTGTCTCTCTCCCCACATACAGAAAATATACACACACACACAAAGTACTGGATTTTCAGGCTTCAGCTCACAGACATTCAGGTTGTAACCTAACAACCTAATCTCTCAAATTAGACTGGGGGAAAACACACGTGAACTGTGTGATTTTCAACATATGTTTCCCTCGAATAGCCAAAAGAATAATACAAAATTGAAAAAATCCCCTCTACCCACACAGTCCATAAAACATGAAGGTCACTGAGCAAAGCGACCTCAACCAATTCTGCCTGAAAAGTTGCAGGCTCTCTTTTGCAAGCACAGCCAGCAGAAGGCGGGGGAGGGACAGGACAGAGTGGAAAAGCAGACGAAAAAGCTAGCGCAAGCTTTGCAACACTGCTTTATCATGTCAGGGTGAAGGCTCAGTGTGCTTGCGGATTCTCAGGGTCACTGCAGATGAAAAACTGCCAACTTAATCGTCGTCCCGCCATGGCTTCTGCCTATCAGACTGATTTGTGCGGGACTATCCAGGTTGTTGCAGCTGTTTGCAAACAGTTTGTCCACCAGAAAGATACTGACGGAGGGATTTCACACACACACACACACACACACACGCATACACACTCTCTGTAATAACTCCTCGACATTAAGTACTGCCATTCAAAAACAAATCACCACTTCAAGCCACAAGTACTCTCCCATTTAGATATATTTTAAATAGTCCATTAGATTGTAACACTGAAACCTACTCAGTGACACAAACCAGATCAGATTTCACTATTTCATGAAAAAGTAAAAAAAAAAGACTAAACTTACAGGGCTGTTAGTCCACCGTTTCTCTCTAGCACACCGTACATCATTGAACTGCAATGCCTGAAACAGTAACTTGACCTCTCTGGGAAGGTGGGCGGTATTATACAAGCTGAAACATTAGAAACATGCATAATTACGCTGGGTATTTGCCACACATTCTTTCATCCGTGTAACCAATATGAATGGAAAAGTCACACTGACACTCCAGGCTTAGCTTATGTCCAACCCATCAATTAAGATTTTTCATGAGGCCCTGAGAGAACAAAATTTTTTAGGGCAGGAGAAATTTTCTTTGGACTTAAGCCGTGCATATGTTAAAGACACAATGACAGTGCTGCCAGCTCAAAGCCAAGACAACAGTGGGCTACACCAGGGATTTTCAGCTTTCTTCCCCACCACTGACAACGTAGTGTCACTTTGTTCTCCTCTGACCCCATGCACCCATTCATGCAGCACTTCTGAGGATGCCTGCCAGGGCACCAGCTGCATCCCATCACTAACCATCCACCCATTTCTGCACAGTGATGCCTCTCAGACACCTGTGCGGTGCCTGCCTGCTCCTCAGCACAACCACGCACCTCCATCAGACCAAGGACCTTTAGCAGAAGCAGTCCCTCCATAGGGCTGATTGGAACGAAAACACCAAGGACAAACGGGGCAGGTGAATAAAGAGAAGAGACCATACTTGCTCCTAGCTGCACCAGCAACCTCAGCTCACATCACAGCTGCTTACGCTCATGGCAATAACCGCTTCACACCAAGCACAGAGTGCCCTCTGTATGTAGCCTTCTCTTCCCTTCAAGGAAAGCAGCATTCACCTTTTGAGTTTGGGGTGGCAGAACCAGAAGACAATGAAATACCACAAGCCAATATTCACAGCTGAAGCCTAGCGAAATACACAACACTTTCAGAACTTTTAAGGCTAGAAGACAACACAAAATGCAATTTTTTCTTAACAGGGAGAAAACGCAGTTCCCAAAGACAGAAGAACTGTGCACATGTGTCTAACTACAGTCTTCTCCTGTTACATTGAGTTCTCCTATTCCTCAAACTCAAGACCTAGCCACGCTCCTGACCAAGTGAGATGCAGCAACATCTACAGTTGCTGTGATCCCAGTTGCCCCTCAACTTATTTTGATATGAACATCCACATGTTGCTGTTCTGGGCAACTAACTTGCCCATCCCCTTTCCACAGTGAAACACTTCCAGCATTCTTGATTCAGCCCATTTCATTCCTGGTGCTTGCCATAGATAGATGTGGAATAGACGGTATTTATTTCAGCTAATTCCCCATGCACTAGGGACAATGCATGCATCTGGGACACTGGTCCAGCAGAGACACATGAATAATTCTAGAATAATTCTTCTGTTTTGTACTTCAAGCAGCCCAGCTCCCTCTATCTCTTCCCCTTCTTTATATACTTTCAACACCTTTGAAGATCATAGCAATGCATATAGTGAAGTACCTCTCGGTATATGCAAGTCAGATTTTGCAGTTTCCAAGATCTGTGTTTCCCCTTTATGCAGGATAACCATATAGGTCAAGGAACATGAGTTGCCACAATGACCACGTAGAAAGAAAGTAAAAACTTGAGAGCAAATTTTTTCCACACGTATTTGAAATCTCAAGATATGAAAATTGGTCAGTGTCAATTTATTAAGACAATATAAGCAGAACTTGCTGGAGATTTTTTTTTTGTTAGTTTTACACCCGCTTTTGCAAATAGTGGCTTATTCAGAGTTTAAACCCTGCATACTTTCCTACACACTTCTGAGAACTGCGGGCAGCTTTATTTTGAAGTTTCTCTCCCTCTTCCATATCACCTAAAAATCAATTAAAAGATGACAGAGCAACCCTCTCAAGCCTTACCTAAAGTACCTATTCAAAATGTCTGAGCTATGTGATGAAAATGCTGTAAGTCAGACAAAAGTGGTTTGTGGTGAAAAGAGGACAATTGATGTGCATTTCAGCACAGAAACTGCTACAGAGCAAAGATCTGAGTTTGCATGAAATCCTGGTTGGAATAATTTAATTGCCACTATGTAAGAGCAGGAATTTCTCAAGTCTTTTTCAGTATTTGCTTTTCCAGTAAACACAACAGAAGGGAAAAGTCAACACTATAGTTTTAAGATTCCAATTTAGAAGTGGTTTGATAATAACCTTCCCAAAGTCATTCTCCTGGGAAAGAGTTGTTAGAGCACAGAGCTAATTAGGGCTTGTCAGTTAAGCTCCTTCTCCTGCTTTGTTCAGAAAACCTAGACAAATAGCTTATCCATGGATAGACCTGGGGGCCTTTCACAAATATTTTGTATTCCACTGCAAGCTTAGGCACATTACATAAACATCTGGAGTACCCACTAGAAATGTGAACACCTCCCCCTCCGCCCTGCAGTGAGTGTCTTCATGACACTGTTTTATCAACAGTGACAGAAAGAAAACAATATTACAGGGCTCCCATCCAAAAAAATGTTGTAATCTATAGTTTGTCTATACATACACAAGGGTTTGGGGGAAAAGGGAGGAGGGGAAATTCAGGTGCATAAACAAGTTTTCCAATCCTCCTTATCCGTGCTTAACCTCTGAGAGAAAGAAAGTGTCTTGTATCATTAATAGTAAGAGACTGTTTCCAGAAGGGTTGGAGACTAGACTGCTCTGGGGGGAAACAGCAGCGAGAATCAGGTATGTTCTTCTTTTCCCTGGAGATGCAGTCCAGTTTGGAAGTGCTCTGAGCATTCAGAACCTAAGACAATGCCAAGTCATCCTGGTGTACTCTGACACCACTGCAGACCGAAGGCATAGAGAAAACCACAGGCACTGTATGAAACATGGGCATCTACAAAAGCTCCCAGCTGTGTTGACCATGCCAGGACCCATAATTAATAAACCAGTTGCTCACAATGCAGTAGATACTTTGATACTACATTTCACAGCATAGCTGAATTGGAGCCAAGGAGCTACTTGCTGTGTGAGCCAAACTCTAAGGAGGGAAAGGCTCACAGTTCTCTGGGATGCTTTCCCCAAAGTCCTAAAACAGCAATGTCAGGGCCTTCAGCTTAGACTGCAAAGATGCCTGCAGAATTGCAGCTATCAAGCCTAACCACTGGGCAATTTTTTATGTATTTGTTTATTTTTTGAACATGTAGAGAAGCTGTACCTTACTGTACATTTCAGCAACTGCATAATAGGTGCAGCTTAGTTACCTCAAAACATTCCCTTCACAAAACCAGGGAAACAGTCTTCCTCTTCACTGCTACTCCACAGGAGAGCACTGAAAGTTTCTGGTGAGACAAAGGCAGTAGCAGACAACCAGTGTGATAAACTATCATTCACATTTTATTCCAATGAGTAATAATTACATGGTTTAAAAATACACAAAATCCATCCATATGTTAAACACAACAGAATCTGTCCTCAAGAGCTAGATGCTCTGAGATCACATTTCAAAGCAATGCAGTATCATTCTGTTAATCTTTTGGGAAAACCAGCATGGATATTCTGCTTCAGTGTGATTAACGCAGGAATTCCAGCCTCTCCATTGTGACCTTCCACAGAAACCTCAGGGGTCAAGAGTAGCAGCTTGTATGTGTCGTGCTACAATGCTAATATATCTGTACTATCAACAAAAGCCTTCTGTAACAATAGGACCAACAAGTTGGGGGGGGAGGGGAGAGGGGGGATCTATATATACACTCTAAGACTGCCACAAAACAGCTTCTACACAACTGTAAGTGAAAAGTTGTTCTTCTAAAGGTAGTTGCAGAAATTTCATTTTTGCTATGCAGTTGGAAAAAAGTTTACAGATTTACTTCCATGTTTTATTCTCAACAAATACCCATATCCTATCAAAACAGTAACAAATAAAAGACTGCTTTCTTAGAGCGATGGTTAATGAACAAAATGAAGCCAAGAGAAAGGCTACTTCTTGCTCCGACAGTGAAGTGCTAGACAGAGAGAGGGAGAGTTTGGGGGGAAGGTGTTGGGTGTTTTCCCCCTTGAGCCACATCACAGTAAATCCTTGGTGAAACCTGATGAGCACAAGCAAGCCTGCAGTGACAATGCTGGTTCTTGCCCTTCATACCGAAGTGGCCGTGCCCTCCTCCCCCAGCACCTCTCAGCAGAGTGACCAACAGGGACTGCTCCAGAGGAAGGGAGCAACGTGGACAGGCAAGGAGGGAACGGCAACTGCGCCGCTCTGCAAAGGCCCTGGGCTCCATGAGAGCAGCTGGTGAAAATTTAAACTGAACCCCACTCAGTGTACTTAGCAGAAATAGCCTCAAGGTGGCCAGCATCAAGCCCCGAAAAGAGATCATCAAATGACGTTTTTCTCCTCGTTCTTACCCTTTGCAATCTGAGAAGAGTGAAAGAGGACACCAGCTAGCAAGAAGGCTGCTAATTAATTCGTCCTCACCCAGGCACTGCAAAGCTTCTAGCTGCAAAGTACTTGCTTATCTAGGAACAGGCACTGGATAGCATTTTAAGAGGCTCGATTTGTTCTGAAAAATGCCATTAAGAGACACAATCATCTCACAAGATCAGTTTGTAACATTTTCCCTATCAGCAGCAAGAAAAGATGAAAGAAAAGCAGCATCACTTTATTATCACCATTATTTTAAGCCTGGTTAATTTTCAGAGCACCAACTTACATTGCACAATGATTCTGATGAGAGGTCAGCATGCCACAGGCACAGATGCTTTCAAAAGGATGACTTTACTTGAGGAAAAGTCCTCACATCATCTCTTAGGTGAACAAGTTTCCCTGAAATAAACTAGCTCTGAATAAGTTGCAACAGGGTAGAAATGTCTTGCTGTAACGGCAGGACCAGAATGCGGATTGCAGGTGACACACCAGTTTAAGACACAGGCAGCTAAAGCACTTTAAAGCCAAGGAAGCAGGACTCTGTTGTCTTAGGTGCTCAATTAACCTGGATCAAAGGCTATAAAAAGCTTTTTGGAAATAGCACTAAGACAAGAGATGAGTCAGACAGAAGAATAATGGAAAAACACCAATGGACGCCACAAAGAGAGATTTCAGCACACTTTAACACTGAGGATCTCAAGCTTTCTGTGACCAGCAATAGTTTGCCTAGCAAGGCTGCTCTGGTAGTACTACCACAACACAAACAAGAGAAGTCCTGACAGCAAGACTTAAACTCGGTGTTGTCAGTAGGCAGATACAGCCATAAGCCAAGTATCATCTGAAACACGTGCAGCTCAGCTGCAGCCTTTTGGAGTGCCAAAGGGACATCACAATCATTAAAACTTTGAAGAACAAATCCACCTGCAAGCACAAAGACTCAATAATCCAAACAACTTTCTTTCTTCTCACTCTATGACTGCGCTGTCCCTCATTTTAGCTAGGACACAAAGCATGGAGTTATCTAAATTAATATTTTTGTTTTCTGATGAGGCAGGAAAAGCTATAAACTTGTGCAACACTCGAAGTAGCTCTAGTTTCATCACCCTTTTCCAGTTATGGTTAAATGGTCCCAGCACTATTTCTCTTCACTACCTGTTTCTACCCAGGGCAAAGCAGGAGCACAAAGACCACCTCTTCACACTGCCGGGGTACAAGTCGGCAACAGGCCAACTGGACAAACACAGGCAATGGAAAGGGTTTTTTTAACTGTGTCATCACCTCCTGGGCACACAGAGCGCATGTTGAACGTGCAGCAGATGTGCAGCCTAGCCAGCTGTGTTTTCTCACATCAATTTTTCATCCCTTTGTCCCCATCCTGAAACTGCTTTTCCTTCTACCCACCCAGCAATCTCCACCACATATTTTCCCCTGAAAAAAAGGATTATAGTTTCTGGCCTTACCACAGCACACAAACTTCACTGAAATCTGAGAAGCAAGAATGTTTTACTTGGTTTGAATCTGAAGACACCTGCAGTTCAATCTCAGGTGTGCAATTCAGAGCCAACAGCAAAAGAATGGAAATGTCAAGGACCAGATACTTTCTTAAACATACCAGATTTTGCTCTGGGCAAACAATGGGAATACTGTTTGTTTTGATTTTTTTCTTTCTAGAGCAGAAATCCTCCACTGTAGGATACACCATTGTAGGTTAATCAGTTCCCGTGTACAAGCTCCTCTCTGACGAGCTGACTAGCTTCAAGGCCTTCTTTGGACAGGTAACCTGGAAGAGGTCGGCCAGAGGGCCCTGAAGATGTAGACAGGCTGGATCAGGAATACTGGTAGCTAGAACCCAGACTGGGTAAGCAGGAATTACACAGCTATCCTCTGGGTGATTACTGAGCATTTCACACCAGTGCTATCAGATCTGAAGAACAGGACAGAGAACAAAATGCATAGGGACACATTTCCTACTAAACCCTGTTGCTCCTTCTCAAAAGCAGTAAAATGCCCTTTTTTGAGTGTAAAAGTGAGGGCAAGTTCTTCCCTAGCTGGAATAAACACACTTGTGCACATTCCTTCCTTTTATACTGTGTACATCTCTACTTGGCATCGCAAGCTGTTGCAGGATGACTCTGTTACTGATTAACACCTCACTTCAGGTCTTTTCTGTGTGCCTCAATCCAGCTCTGCTCCTATCATTCAGGCGTCCTGACACTGTTTCTGACGACTTTGCCCTCAGGTGTACCAGACAAATACCAACTCAATAGCCCACAGTTCACCATGTATCAGCAATCTTCTTCCCCCCTCTCCAGAGCACAAACCCCACCTGCTTGCAACTACGCAGTCCTGCAGCGCAAGCCTTTCACATCCCCAAAGGCTCTGCAGGCAGCCGAGCAGGGCTGTGGTCTTGCTGCCATCTGATTTCCATGCATGAAGAGACTAAGCTGCAAGTCAAGAGGAGGTGTCCTGTCCTGGGACAGGACCTGCCCGCTCAGGTACCTGCAGATACCTGATAGATACCAGCAGATGGTAGACGGCTGGACCACCATGCAGTGTATCTATCACCCATTCGCTTCTGGAGAGCAGGGCCTGGGCCTCCTGCCCTGAAAGGGGGGGTGTGCGTGTGTACAGGGAGGGGAGTTAATTTAGGGTGACTGACAAACATGGTGCTTCAGATCAGAGACCAGGGGAGAAACAAGGTACTTCAGTTTTGGGTGCATTTCACCCAAATGAACTGTATTATTTAAAGAAAAAAATCACCCTTTTCCTACATATTGAAGACGAGGTGTTGATCCTTCATAAATACTGGGACTGTTGTCTTGAATAGTCATCCAAAGCTATGTCCTGGCATGGACAAAAGGCAGCACCCTCCAGCAAGCTTTGCTGCAACAGCTGCTGAAAGGTGATGTTATCCAGCAGGTACCCCACTGCCTTCCACTCTGACCACCCCCCCCCCCCCACCTTCCCCCCAGCCACCAACACGACCTCATTCAGCTTCGTGTGCTCACAGCACACAGCCTCTAACCAAAGACCACCTCCATTTGTGCCTGCAGCTCACGCTTCTCCCACCAGCGCTGCCGCCTGCACACACCTGCCCCTGCAGCAACACTCTACCTGCCTCCCAGGGAAAGAGGCAATCCCAAGCACAGGATCTCACCCCTTCTCTCACTCTTCCATGGTGTGTTATTTCCAATAAAACATTTACAAACACACACACACGCAAGCTGGGCACACTGCAAAGTCCTGCCCAGGGGTCTTACCCTTCCACATATTTGCATTGCGCAATGAATGCTCCTAAGCCCTGCCATTGGCACAAGCCCTGAGAGCAGTGCAGGGGTGAAGTCACATCTTCATAGCCTCAAAAGGCCTCCAAAGGCTGAGGCAGTGCCAAGTGACATGCAACTGTCTTTCAGAAACGGAAGCAGAAGAGGAGGCAAAGAGACAAGTCACTGCCAACACTGGAAGCTTGTTTGCTCGTTTAAGAGTTGTATCCGGAGATAACCTAAAAGACCTTCTCCTGCCCATCTGCATGCAACTCCTGGCACACCTGGTCTTATTTCCAAACACAATCTCTAACAGTCCATGCAGGCTGCTCTATGAAATTAGTCATGCCAACCCCAATATGATTTGGGTGATAGCCAGAAACCACTCCTGTGTCAGGAGCACTGGTAGTCCCTATAAATATCAGACAATATTTACATCTGCGTCAAACCCGCGGTTTGGCAAAAAAGTTAATTCACCCAAGGGCGCTTTGATCCTCTGACAAATCATTTCCTGATTCGAGTTGAAACAACACAAAGGACTTTGGACACCAACCAGCTGTCGCCCTTGTGTTGTGAGCTGGCACTAAATCCCACATAGCTGGAGAGGAAAGATTTAGGTGGTGGGAGGGGAGCAAATGGTCCATTTGCATTTCCTTCTGGAGAAGCTATTCCTTCTCTTGTTGCCTATCTGATGCAAGCTGACAGAACAGGGATCCATCAAACTCATGAACAGGAAAGCAGCTGCAGGACACTTCAACAGCACTGAAGCAAAACCTGTTGGATGTACCACAAGCAGGGGGGTGAGAGAAGATGGGTTTTATTTGCTCTGCTCTCCAAAGGATGGTTAGACACTGACAGATCTCCAAATGCAATGACCCCTTTGCAACCTTTGGGCCTGAGCTGCATAAGAGAAAGAAACAAGAAGTGAGCTTAACAAAGATCTGAGACAGCAGCTGGGAAAAGTGAAGGCAGAGCTCAGGTTTAATAGCCATCTCCTTTTGTCCTGTTTAAAATTCACACACTTACTCGCAACCCAATAAAAGCAAAACACAAAAAACCTGATGCTAGCAGACTGCTTTCAACATCTTCCCTCAAATACTCTCTCAGTACTGATACTTTCCTGTGTTTCTACTAGCAAATATAGCACTTGGCAATTAAAGAGAAATGCAGCTTGAGGGGGAAGCAGATTAGAAGCATAACTTGCTACATAGTTCTGGTATGATGAACTCTTAATTAAAAAACATTATTAATTCAAGGTGTTGACAGAAACAGTCCACAGAACTAAGTAGTTTCTTCCAGTCTCCATCCTCATTTTAACTGATGTGTTTTATTACCAGGCTTTGAGAAATTGATTCTACTATCTTGTTGAATGAACAGGCCATAATACACAAGCCAACAAGAAGTGACTGACTAACCCTTGAGATGCTCTTGATGTTTATAAACTTATTTTTACTACAGGTGGCATAAAACTGAACTCCTGAAACTTCTCCTTGTGACAGACTTGTTACTCTTCTTTTTAATTTCTCATTAAAACAAGTTTTGGTGGCCAGGCAACTCTCAGCTGTGTTGCTTGACCTGTCCCCTGCCTAGTTCCAACTGGATCAGTGTCTTCGAACTTAGCAGCACAAAGGGATCAACCTGATAAAACTCATCCTGGCGCTTTGAACTGCCTAATACCAGATCCAGAGCTGACATTACTCCAAGTCTCTCATGGGGCTCTGCTGTGATGCAAATAATGTACAATCCCTAGACACAAAGAAAGTCATTAAACTGGAATTAGGAGTTATAAGTAACAGGCAACTTGAAGGAAAAATCAGGGTTAAAAGGAACACCGAAGAAATATGTACAAAGAAGAAAGTAGGAAACAGCTGTTTACCATTACACTTCAGCAAACATAAGGAAACACAGGTACAAGGACAGCACGGCTCTGCAGCAGGCAGCCTCCACCGTAGAGGCTCAGCCTGCTTTCCTTCCCCAGTGCGAGGCATGCACCCATGTCACCCTTCTCCCCCCATAAGCCTGACAGACTTTGCCATCCAGCCCTGCCCGTGGGCTGAGAGCACCGACAGCGTTTCAACTTTGCAGCCTCCTGCTCAGCCTGCCAGTCACATCGGTTCGCAGACAAGGCTAATACCCGCAACAAGCCAGCTCTGTGTGCAGCCCAGAGCCAAGGCCAGCCCATCTCCAGCCCAGCTCCCAGCAGCTCCCCAGCTGCTGACCAAACAGGGAATTGAGCAGACCGGGCAAGAGCAGAGGAAACACTCACATGGTATTAGGTTAGGCGTTAAAGTATCTCAATGACCTGCAACTTCCGTCGTGAACAGGACTGATGGATACCAGAGCCACACAGAAGAGAAACTCATCTACAAAAAAAACCATGCAGCCTCTGATGCAATTTCTGTCACTTCAGATAGCCAGCAAGGAGAAAGTACAAAGGGTTTTCTCCCTTCAGACAGAAATGAAACCATGACTTAAAATGAAGTTTTCAAGAAACAATCGAGGAATGGATGGAGCTAGTGGAGACTTCCTAGATCAGAGAGAGGCTCAGCACCTCAGTCTAGCAAGATGAATATTATCGTTTTTTCATTATGTGTTGGGTTTGTGTGGCGGGGTTTCGGTAGCTGGGGAGGGCCTACAGGGGTTGCTCCTGTGAGAAGCTGCTAGAAGCTTCCCCAGCTCCATGTCAGACCTGCCACTGGCCAAGGCCAGGCCCATCAGCAACGGTGGTAGCACCTCTGAGACAGCATATTTAAGAAGGGGAAAGACTGCTAAAGAAGTAGAGGAGCAACAGCGAAGAGAGGAGTGGGATGTGAGAAAGACAACTGTGCAGACGCTGAGGTCAGTGAAGAAGAAGAGGGAGGAGGTGCGCCGGAGCAGAGATTCCCCTGAGCCCGTGGCGAGACGGCAGGCTGTCCCCCTGCAGCCCATGGAGGTTAGCGGTGGAGCAGAGATTCCCCTGCAGCCCGTGGAGGACCCCACGCCAGAGCAGGTGGCTGGGCCCGGAGAAGGCCGTGACTCCGTGGGAAAGCCCACGCTGGAGCAGTTCGTGGAGGACTGCAGCCCATGGGAAGGACTCACATTAGAGAAGTTCATGGAGGACTGTCTCCCATGGGAGGGACCCCATGCTGGAGCAGGGGAAGAGTGTGAGGAGTCCTCCCCCTGAGGAGGAAGGAGCGGCAGAAACAGCGTGTGATGAACTGACTGCAACCCTCATTCCCGTTCCCCTGCACTGCTGGCGGGGAGGAGGTAGAGGAATCAGGAGCAAAGCTGAGCGCGGGAAGAAGGGAGTGGTGGGGCGAAGGTGTGTTTTTAACATATGGTTCTATTTCTCATTATCCTACTCTGATTTGATTGGTAACAAATTAAATTGGCTTCTTTTTCCCCAAGTCAAGTCTGTTCTGCCTGTGACCATAACTGGTGCGTGATCCCCCCCTGTCCTGGTCTCGACCCATGAGCCCTTTTGTTGTATTTTCTCCTCCCCATCCCGCCGGGGGAGGGGGAGGAGTGAGTGAGCGGCTGCCTGGTGCTTTGCTGCCGGCTGGGCCTAAACTATGACACACGATAAGAAAGAAAACTAGGAGCCTTCTTTGCCTGTAACTCCATCTTCAGCTTCAGCAACAGCACTGACCATCATTCACCTCATCCGACTTCAGTCCCGATCGGCCATCCAAGATGAATTATAAGCCAGTCATGGAGCACAACAGCTTTTTTCCACAGTAACGAAACACAATTCATACAGGAATGTACAACACAAATTGTGGCTTTTCTTCACCGGGAATGTAAGCAGCCCTGTAACAACCAGCTCTCAATTAACAGGTTAACAGTGAAAAGAAATCAAAAGGTCAGCTCAAAAAAACCACGCATAAATCAGGCTAGAAGAGTGTTCACAGCTAAGAAAATACCAGATTCCTGCAGAAAGCAGGAAGAGCTTAAGAGAGCAGCCAGCAGAGCAAGCACATGCTTTGTGCCGCAGGCTCAGCTGGTCACAGCCCGTGGCCAGAGGAGAGGGCAGCGAGGGGGATAGTCCACAGCCCATGCTACCCAGCTGCAAACAACCAAGGCTGGAGAGTACTCACGAAAGCACCTGTGGCACCTCAAAGTATTTGCATGTTGTGACCCCTGGCCATTATGTGGTTTATCCTAGGTTGGATTCTGCTCTATTTCTGAGAAGATGACAAAAACGCAGGTTCTCAGACACAGGTGGATAAGACAAGATTTGGGCCAATGCTTCTTGCCAGGAGAAGTCTCCTCTCTGCAAACTGCCATGAAGTAGTACGTGTATCTTTTGAGATACATAAATTTTCTTTGCAATGCTGAGGCTTGAACTTGGTACCAAGAATAGCCCAGTATGTCGTCGTCTTCCATTTCCAAAGTAGAACATCTTGTAAGACTGCAGCAGCCTGAAAAGTCATGTTAGTTGCCCACTGCTGCTGTGTTACAGTGAGAGGCAGCTGTGTCCCGTCCCGTGTCCCCGTCCCGTCCCCCCCCCCCCCCCACTTGCAATGAGGAGAAAAGGAATTGCATGGCTGGCTCATCACTTCTGCTCCTGCAATGGCCCCTTGAGACAAAGTTCAAAACTAGCAGAAATTTGATGACAGGCTGAAAATGCAAAGGGAAGGACAGTTTCTCAAGAAAAAGTTTTACTTGTCAGATTAGACAGAGGAGCCTGAATTCTGTCAGGGACAGCTCTTTCACTTCTCCTTTTTATTTCTTCTTGTTACCTCCCTTTTCTGTATTGTCTTAGAGACTTTGAATAAACAAAGTGGCATTCAGGGGCAGGGTTAAAGAGGAGGAGCAGGCACAACTTGACGGGCAGTGAACAAAGCATCTGCCAGATAGAAAAGTTACAGGAAATAAAAGGAATCCGGAGAGCCAAGACAGAGGAATAGCAAAAGCATGAGAACAGCTGAGATGTGAGATGCTTCACAGATACATCTGGGCAAACATTCAAGGCCACGAGGTAAAACTACCAGAGGCCAGCAGTTACATCGTGCTTCTTCGTACTGCAATAATAACTGCCCTGAACATCTCCTGGGAGGGACCACAGGCAAGGCCACAACTTCCACTCCAGCGACTTGTTCAAAGCTGGGAGAAACCAGTTGTGTTAGACATCCAGGCCTCCCCTAATCCCTCTTAATCAATAGGCAGCTGGTAATCAACCTGGCTTAAGTGGTCAAGATGAGGCGACAGGCACAGATGGGACGATGAACTCACAAGCTTAGTCAGGAGGGTGGTCAGCCAGCATGGACCAGTTAGAGTTGCACATTGAGCATGTTTTACCTCCATTATCAAAACCAGTATTTCTAACAGAGATATTTTAAGAAACGTCATATCTCTGCAGTACAGCCAGAAACTTCCTGATAACTCTCCAGAATTATTCTCCTCATTCTCCAAAACCAGCAGGAAACTGATTTCAATTTTTCTCAGGACACTGTGCTGAAACCCACATCTCCATGAGCTGCTCAGCCATCCCACTGTGGGCAGATGACACTCACTGTGTGGCAGACTAAGCAGGTGGGGGGAAGTACCATTTCAGCTCTCTGACTTTAATTTACCTCTGCATGCAAGTCAAAACCATCTCAGCTAAGGCCAATCTCTTTATAGCAAAAGCTAGGATAATATACTGCAGTTAAATCCTCACCTGTACGCCACCATTGCTTTAATTAGATTCAGTCAAATCCAAGTCTTTGCAGTCTAGACATGGTTTATCAAGTGCTTTTATGCAAGTAATTCATTGCAAGAGAACACAGTTCTTAAAGGAATTAGAAAGATAACTCATCACATGTGAAGTTTTATCTGGAGCTTACCTCACTTTTGGCAAAGAAAACCTCGCTGGATTTTGACAGGGCAAAGACAGGCTAACCTAAGTATTCAAGCATCAGTCCAAGTGAAGATTTTACTTGGGGAAGGAAGGAAAAGAAAATGTTCCTCTAAGCCTAACGCTTTTCCAAAGTTTAGCGAGCCACAAAAGGCTTTGTTCAGAGCAAGACCATTAACATTACAGTTTTGCAACACAGCACAGAATCTTGAGGCGATAGCGAATACAGACTTCCATCCCTCACGCTGGGCCCTTCTGTAGCCTCTGTACTGCTCTGGGTTTTAGGCAAAGGTATGAAGATTTACACAAAGGAGAGAGAAAAGGCACATACAGAATATCTACAGCTTCTGACGTACAGTACAGATACACTGGTTACATTTTCAAGGACCTCCCATGCTCACACACCTATTTACAGAAACTTAAGGCAGGAATATCAAAGCAGCTTGTGGTTTGACAACTTCTGCGTTGAAATCAAAGTGATGAGATGCTCCAGCTCTGCCAAAGTCAATTTGACTAAGCTTTAATATATATACAAAATGGCTGCTGGATGACAGAAAATCCTAAGTGCCAGCACTGTTGTGCTCCTTGCTGTGCACAAATACATTATTTTATTGCTGTTTTTTATTTGCTCAAAGAATCTCTGGCAGAGCGTTAGTAAGACACGGGGAATATCAGCCCAGTGTTTCTGAAGACTCGATGTGGAGGGGAAAAGGCCCTACATACCCAGGCAGTTCTTCTACAGGGCAACACCAGTATACAGGCCAGCCAGTCCTCCCCCTTGTAATGACACTCTCTCAGCACTGATACAAGAATGGCTGTAACTAGACGTTGCAGTAATACAGTATTAACCAGTTCAATTAACAGTTGTACTTGAATGGACCAGTAAACATAAAGCTACCATAAATCATCTTTTTTACTCAAACAGTTGAAGAGATCTTATTTTCTGCAACTTACCTAGGAGACAACCCTGGCTCACTTTTGTGATGCAAATTAGCAAGTTGCTTGGAGGAAGAGGGGAAAAAAGGGTCCTTTAACTGAAATTACAATGAAACTTCCTCCCTACACAATAGTCAGAGACACCAGCACCCATTGAGCCTCCTCCAGGACTCCACCACTCTCCTTCAGACCGTGCACAGCCAAACCTCTGGCCCCTTGATTGCACACTCTCCTCACTGCTTCATGCCTCTGTCGCCTCACTCACCTGTCACCAAAAAGACCTGGAACCACCCAGAACCGGCACTAGATGTGTTAAACTGCACTTGAAACTGGGGGACGTAAATCACTGCCCTTCCATGAAGACGTAGCTACAATGAAACTCCTTTACCAAGCAGTAACAGCCTCCAAAGCAAATGAAATGCTCCAAACCATCCCAAATGAAATGCAGCTCAGGAATGTGAGCTATGTGGGCAGGGGGGCTCTGATGGATATTGAGGGAGGACAGGAGCAGGCAAGCTGCTTTCACAACCGACAGTGGTTTCCTAGCCAGAGCAGAGGACCAGCCTAGCAGCGCTCCCTCGCCCCATGCGTGTGCACCCATAGGCACGCGTGCACGCACAGGCACGCTGGCACACGCAGAGCTTGGGAATGCGAGCAATGCAGACCAGGGGGAGAGAGGGATGGGAGTGGGTATGAGGGAAACAACACAACAAGACCAAAAGGCAGCTGGGGTTGCTGCAGAGTTGCAGGACTCCCTTTAAGGGGGGTCTGTGGAGGGGTCACAAGGCTCGACTGCAGGCTGCAAACCAGTGAAGGGTCCCTTCTTGTCCCCCTCAGCCCGTGCTTGTGGAAACAAAACTTTACATGCAACTTTGCAATAAACCTGTCTGTCATTTCTACCAGCTGAAACAAACTGCAGGTCCCCCAGTTTTTGGCTAGCTGCTGACATGAAAAACATACCAGCATTAAGAGTAATAAACACATGCACTTAACACTTCCTGAGCCAGAGATTTGATATGCAGCTGTACAAGCACAAGCCTTTTCTCCCCCAGGCTAACAGAAGATGGAATTGCTACAGATAAAACAGACCCAAAACCCTCCCAAGTCTGCTTCAGCCAAAACCAACAATTCCTTACAGCGTGAAGAACATATTCGGTCACCTGCTATTTTTAAGGTTCTTGAGGAACTCCATTTTATTTCTACCATATTTTCTTGGTCCACAGGTCTTGGTCCAAGAGTCAGTGAAAGAGCACTGCCTATCTGGCTGGCGCTGCAGTTACCCAGGAGGTGCTCATGCCCGCGGCCAGCGGGCACCTCCCACCGCCGGGTCTTGCCGGAGTGAGCACCGACTGCATCTCCTTAGCACGCCTACCACACAACTCGTGACAATCATGATGTGTGCACGGACACAAAGAAGGGTTTGTTTTCCTTAAATTTCCCCAGCTGAGAAGGCTCCCAGCAGCCACTAGTATTTTCGTTGATGTGACCAATCTCACACATTGCTTAAAAACATGACAGCGGTCACAAGCAGCAGCAGCGATGGGGTGAGAAACTGCAAGAAAAAACACAGACAAGAGATAAAGCCCGAGTGATAAATCACAGATGGGATCAGGATCGAGACTAAGGTGGCTCCGACTCCACACACAGGCACACATCAGAGCCCCTGTCTACTCGGAAAAAACAGGAGTAAAACAGCCCACAACACTGCAAGAACAAAGTAAGAAGCATGCATGAAGTTTGTCAGCCCAGTTAAACAATGCTGATAAGATACATAAACTGCAGCTAATCATGTCTACATCATTTTCAGCACCTCCTGGTTTCAGAGAGATTCAATCCCAGGGTCGTCTTGCAGGTGATTTTATCTCATCTGAGAAAGTTACCAACTTGCACAGAAAAGAATCCGAGCAGACTGCTGGTAAAGTACACACGTGGACAAAATGGTCAGTGACACTGAATTAGACAAGCATTCATCTGAGGAAAGAAAACTCTTCACGAGTTTATCATAAAAAAAATTAAAAAGGCAAGTTAAAAGTTTAAGAACGAGTTCAACACCACATGTCAGGAAGGAATGGAACTTAAACTAAAAAAATCTCTTCTTGTGTTGCTTTTTGTAAGTCTTAAGATTAGTGTAGGATAAAGACTGCTGTTTTAAAAGCAAAGTTGTTTATTGAAAAATGTGAAGTGTGGTTTTAAAAAAATACCATGAAGCAGCTTAATTCTAATCCCACTCATGTAAATCCACACTGAACACCTGAAAAGAGCCAGATGACTTTTAATGCCTTTAAAAAAGAAACAAAAAAACCTGACTCCCCTGCTCAAGGACCCTAACATTTTACACTGTTTGTTGTTTTGTTGTTGGTTTTTTTTAAACAGCAATACTGGCTTTTCAGCAAAACTGTCCAAGGGCTAAAACTGTGAGAAATTATAGTAAAAATGGGGACTTTCTGCTTTTTGGTTTGTGGAAAACTGGAAACCATGAACAGAGTTTAGAGCAATGTTAAAACTTACATTTCTATTACCATCTTCATTGTGGTTTCAAAACTGAGCGACAACTGCTCTTCACTCAGCAAGCCTATGTTTGGTTGCCAGTCTCTACAAGACAAGGTGGTACAGCCAGATGTTACTGCCAGATGGACAGAAAGCTGGAGAACACAGAGCAGGTTTAAGAGAGCAAGAGAAGGGCTTTGAAAAGCACAGGAGCTATACAAATCCTACTTCGAAATAGCTGTAAAGGCCCACCTTAGTATAGCTGCATGATATTCCATAACATCCATATGCAGTTCTGACAACTGTCCTCCACTTTGTTAGGATTTCTCCTGCCATTCTGCACCCATCTTCTGCTCTCCTGTGCACTTACACTGCATGGAACAGAAAAGCTAAGCCTAGCCTGCCAAATTACTTCTGCTTCCTGTCCCCATTTGCCCCAGAAACCCAATTACAAAGTTAACTCATGCTAATGGAGCCTGAAGGGATGTGCACTCACACTCAGCTACATGACAGGTCACAATGAATGAACAGCCTGATTTTCACCCTGGTTTGGTATCTGAAATGTAAACAATGCATATTGAAGTTATCTATTCCAGAACTGCAGATACATCTTGGTCTAGCTGTGGGTAATTGGAGTGAAAAGTCAGATTCCAATAGATGAGTCATTATCCATTAAAGCGCTCTGCTCAAAAAAACAAAACAAAACAAAAACACCACAGTAGAATTGACCCCAGCATCAGTTTCTACTCTGAAGAAAGATTCAGCTAAACTAAACATCTTCTCTCAGCAGATATTTTGCTGTGTCTATTGAGGTACATCCACTCAGGGAAAAAAACCAAGGCTCTGCTCTAGTGTAGCCCTCCAAAAGCTGCACTACAGTGGGAGGTGGATTATGTCTTAATATATCAATATATCAATGTATAGATTGATACGTTCAGTATTCTCTTCAGGATACTGAAGAGAACGAGTTGAAACAGTACAACCTGCCTACTAGCAGCTGGGTTAATAACAAAGCACTGGCGAGAAAAAAACCAAAGGCTTAAGTTGCCTTTGCCAAGCTGCAAAACAGAGAACACCTATCAACTCTTTCGTTCCAATTTCTCTTCTGTCAGAAGTCTGGAACTGAGAGACAAACTCTGCAATATTGTTTCATTTAATACTTTTGCATGGGTCATGTCCCCATACTTTTGTCTCGTAATCAACATCTTGACTGTCCTTTGTTACTTTTTATACTCTAATTTTAAAACACTCAAAAGCCAAGAATAGAGAGAAAGGCTCCCTAGTCTGAATCCAAAGATAATTTTTTTCCCCCCAATCACTGCATTTCTTGGCAAGTTCTCTCTGGAGAAATACTGAAAAGCCACATAAAACACTCATATATCTTTCTTTCTCTGCCCAAACCAGATTAGTTTGGAGTAACTCTTAGAGATCCTCTGCATCACCATATGCTGAGACAGGGATGAAAAGAGCAACATTTGCAGAGAGTTCACTATTGTCTGAGGTCCTTGGGGGGTTTTTGACACAGCTGTTTCAAAACAGCTCAGGAATGAGCCCCATCCTTTTCTTATTTAACAGCTCATGAAGTGAATGAAAACACTGTGATGGAAGCCCCACCATGCACAGCCATGTTTATGCACCTAAACAAACACATTCAACCTCTGACATTGTCCCACTCCAGGGGAGACTCCCAGCCGTTAAACTAGGAAAACAGTTGCAGTTAGAAAAAAGGGGAAGAGTCAGAATAACTCAGGGGAAATCATTGTTTTAAACTAAACTCTTCCATCTTTGAGACGAACAAGTTGCAGGCCGGTGGCATGCATGAATATGAAATGCAAGGCAAGGAGCTTTCCCAGTCCCACCCAGAGAGCAGGACGCTTCTGATCATCATCTGCCCAGACGGTCCTAATGCACCAAATTTTAGAACAAGTCCAGCAGTTCGCAGGCTCGAGGGGCAATCATAGTACCATAATTTCATGGTATTAATTTCTGACACAACCCTGTACTGCCGCTGAGAGGCTTCCCACCCTCTCCTGCTACGCTGGCACAGCGTGTGGGACGCTGTGCACACAGAGAATAGCCTGGGGGGGGTATTTTAGCAGGTTTGTTTCCAGCCAGATCAGTGCTCCGATCTGTTTTGTCCCACAGCCACATAAATATTAGCACCATCACAAAGAAGCTGGCAGCAAAAGTGCAAGAGGAGAGCTTGCTGCTTTGAGCTGGGCACGGATTTACTGCCTACCTGCAGCCCCTGTAAGGCCCCTGTGGCATGGGCAGCAGCAGCCAACGGGAAAGAGACAGGAGATGCAGAGATTTGTACAGATGCCAAATAAAACAGAAACAGTTCTGATGCTACTTTAGGAATTCATGGCGCAAAATCATCTGGGTCAATCTGGGCAGCATCCTCCCCCTTAATAACGACACTGCAGAATTGGGAAGGGATCAGAAATATGTAGAAATCATGAAAAAGGCTTTGGAAAAAATACTTCAGTTTTTAACAAACCAAGCAAGTTATTTGGAAGGGGCTGAGGAATTATGTAAAATAACAAAAGGCACATAAAAGCTAAATCAGTGTTTCTCCTTATCTCAAGAATGAGGGATGATCAAGCTATGTAATTAGGAGGCTGAAATCTGTGCACACATACACTACAGAAGTCATTATCACTGCACAGCAGCCATGAAGGCTACCAGCTCAGTGGGACCAAGAGAAGGATTGGACACTTGTGTGGGTAACAGCCCTGTCTGGAGCTACACTTAGGAATACTAATTAAAGTCTTGAGGAAAAAAAATAAAAATTAAGTCCAGGGACTTAGGGCTTAAAAGTCAATGTCCACTAATTACAGACCCATACAAGACACAAGGTAAGGGACAGATTAGCCCTCATCAGTCTTAGGTGTATGGATACTGCACATTTCTCAAAGCCTCTGGTACAAAACCTCTCAGCACAAAGCAGCCTTACCAGGGCTGGCACCTCGTCCAATAACCAACATTTTGACTGTTTTCGCCTCCTCAGAAAACACAGCACCAGCGCAATCCACTCCTGCCAGGACACTACTGCTTCATGTAACTGCACTGGTTACCCTTTGGGCAGAGAAGATGGCAGACCAGTAAGAACACCCCAGGTCCTTGGGACAAGGTATGGGTACGTTTGTGCAGTGAAGAACTCAACAGTAATGCCGGCACTTCAGCTCTGCAGAAGCAGCTGCAGTGAAACCCTTTTGTATTTCCTCAGCGTCCTCCACCAACAGCTCAGGGCACCTACAGCCAGGAAGGGCATCCTCTGCTTCAGAGCACTGGCACAAGAGGAAGCAGGTTTAAGAGATCACCAAGCCAAAGCAGGCCAGTGATCCATCCTAGGAAGTGTGGTGCTATGAACATTTGCCCAAGAGACCCAACAAGGTGTCCCCACTGCCCTCTTGGACATAACCACCAACAATGAAGTCAGAGATGCCTATAGCTCATGGCATACAGAGAAGATGGAGAAACACCCCATGTTTTGCATGTAAAAGACTCTTCTCTCACTGCCATTTCTTCCTCCTGGCCTCTGCGTGCCATGCACCAACACCCCAGTGCTTCAGGACAGCACAGACACCTCCTCTGTGTGAGGAATGGCACGGAAGCGCCATCCCTGAGCCCAGAAACAGGCTGGGACACCCCCACCGCGCAACACCCTCCCACCATCACCTTCACCAGAACATTTTCTGGAGATGCCTCGTTCCAGGGAAACGCGGATACAACCTCCAACCCATCAGGACAGATATCCAGGTCTAGTTTTGGCTCCTGTGTGCATGTGAACAGCAGTTTGGCTCATAAAAAAGCCAGCCTCACTTTGACTTGCCCACAATTTTGGTTTGCTTACGCACAATTAAGTTCCAACTGTTCTTGTCGGACTCCTCCATCTTCAGTCTACTCACATCTCTGAAGAATTAAAGGGACATTCAAAACATGCATTCATGACTCATGTTTAATTGTCAGCTGTCCTTCCCCAGTACAGCTCTAATTAGAAATCAGAAGCACATTTCTGAGCACAGAAAGACACAAAAAAATTGGCATTAACTGCCAAGGGAAGCCTGTGGGAGCATTCTAAGTCTTACAGGATGCCGCCTTCTAAGTTGTGCTTTAGCCAAACTAGTCATTGGGCTTAATACAGGGGTAAGACCTGGGGGCCTGTGACAGCCTGGAAGTGAGATCAGACGCTCTTGCCATCCATCCTGAATGACGGAAGTCTTCATTACTAGCAAAGCGCAGAAAGCATTTTCAGTATTCACTACAACACCTTAAAAGTAATTTCCTCTTTTCCTCATCACGGACAAGTACATCTTTAATGCTGAAGAAGTGACTATCGCCATATACATCTTTCTGCTATTTTGCAGAGTTTGCCAGGGAACCTTTGGCAAAGTAAAAATATAAATATAGCCTAAACCAGTATTCAGATTTAACTACAGGTCTCAACACTGCTGTCATGATTGCAGACACAGTTTCCCAAAGTAAAATACATGGGCAGCGTTCAGAGTTAGAGAATGAGCTATGTGTTAGAGTATAATTCACAGTACAACACTCCTAGGAGTAATCTGCATAAAATATATAAACTGCAAAAAAAAAAATCAGTTATGCTGGTTGTTCATTCTTGACATGTATTATTAATTCCCTTCAGGTCCCAGTCTTTTGACAGCTGGGAACAGCCATATAATTTGCATGTTATTTCCCCCCAATACGTAGCATCTATAATGGGAGTAAGATAACTGTGGAGTGTCAGAGTTGACAAGCCTAAGTGGTTTCCCGATTTCTTCATGAGATGCGTAAATGCCTTTTTACAGCACTGCCAATTATTCAACCACACAAACACATACTATTAAGATACTTAAAATGAATCATTTCCCACTAGAACCAAACACATTGTAAGTTTGATCATAAATCTGAATCTCTTGTCAAGACAAACTTATTTCAGTGCTTACATAAGGTTTATAAAAAGATATTGTGACTTTTATATGTTTTTATATAGCTCGAACAAAAAACTTCAAGTAAATCCTGTAAAAAAATCACAGCTGACATTTCAAGCCATCTGTAAACTACATTTACTGCATCTTTAAGAAGTTAGGTGGAATCAAAACTTTTCACAAGTTGTTCATTGCTACTTCATGTTGCAATTCCACATGAACTTCTCATCATTATGACGTAACCTAGTTATTAACTTAACAGTTGTCATCTTGCCACAACCCACAAAAATTTAGATAAAATTCATACCTGTGCATGTATATACACACAAGCTTTCAAGCCACTTTGCAAGTTCTGTGTTTCTTCCCTTTCTAAAGTGCACAGGTAAATTCAGATGGATCAAACAGTCCAAGCAGTGACGCCTGAAACTTCTCCTATGGCCCATTAGTCAATTCCATTAGCTAAATGACTAGGGGAAAAACCTCCTTCTCCGTGACCTACCACTACCATAGGTGCTGACACCACAAGAAAAATCTGCAACTGTCCTCAATTAACAACTAATGCTTTAGTAACTAAAAGCACAATCAGCTTCCCATTTCTGACAGCTCTTCACAGTGGCTCTGCATCATTTGCAAAAGAGACTCTTCATTTAGACATTTTCATTTCACTTTTAGCATCTATTATTTAGACATACAGGGCACTGCAGAAACTGAGACCGCAAGCTGTACTAGAAGCTCACAAGCCTGAGAAAACTGCCAGAGTGGGAAAAGGCAAACAGATACTGAGGGGAGCGACTCAACAGACTCATGTCATACAAAAGTCATTCGTGGTATGAGAAATACATCCATAGCCAGTTCTCCCAAGGAGGCAGGATTTTTAGAGACCTGCTAAACTGCCACCTAAAACCAATCCACATTCAGTTTTCAATCTAAGGACCCAGTTTTTTTTCTCAGTTTCTCCAGTGCAATTTTAAAGTAAAGCCTAATCTCAAAAGAAAGCGGGTGTGTACAAATTTAAAAACTAAGGCACTGGGGAATCCTGTATAGGCTGGAGTGCTACAGAAGTTGTCACCAAATTACCCAGAGTGGTCATCAGTAATTTATTTAATGGCAGTATCATGTTTGCCACTAGAGAACCATCCACCTCAGCTGATGAATTTCCATCTAGTTAGAGCTCTGGCAATAAAAAGGAAAAAACCTCATGGTGATGTCAGACAAACGAAACAAAGAGTTCAGTGTAACATCAAATCCCACCAAGCACATGGTCAAAGTCACAGATTTTGAGGTACGCAAGAGCCTGTATCCACCTACACTTCTGCCCAAGCCGCTCTCTGGCAGCTGGAGTGGTACTGCTGCTGGGGACTGCTGCAGCCAGCACTGGTGTGACCCTCGTTTCCCCACATCCAGCACTGTGTGGGATGCTCACACAACAAGCTCCCATGCCTTGTACATCAGAGCTGCAACCTCTCTTGCTCAAAATGGATGGAGGAAGGACCCGGGCTTCCCTACCATAGGATAATACCTTGTCTTTTGTTGAGGAGGCAGTTTTGGGGTTTTACCTAGTCACTAATACAAGGCAGGTGTTCCTAGCCAGAAGAGAGACAAGACTTCAAAGATGCTGTTTGCAGCATGGATTGGGGGAAGCCCCACTGCTGCCAGCCAGGCCCACTGTGCCCTGCTGGCACCCGCTCCCTTCGGAAAACGGACTGCACACCTGAAGACCCAAGCAGCACTTGCAAGGGCTTGAAACTCCACCTGAACAAAAATGTCAGGGCTTTCTTTGCACACTGGGGCACTTATTAAATTAGTTCAGCCTTTCTAAAACTCGTATTAACCTGATCAGCCTCCTCTCACTTATCTCATATTCTCCTTTCTTCACAACATGCAGCCACACAACCTTTAATCCAATCCAGTCACCTTGCCAGGAGTGAAATAAAAGGGTAAGATATATCCAATATTTTTAATCAGCAAATTGTCATGGTCACCTTTCTTGGCTAGCCAAGATGCAAGATTGTCAGCTAAACTACAGAACTGCCAGATGGGCTCTGCTGTTAATTAAATGTTTGAGAGCTTTGATTTAACATAAAGCACACTACATCTGACCTTAACATCAGTACAAGAAAGTTAAACTTAGCTTGGTCTTATGTGAAACCCAGGGCCAAAGAAGTCACAAGAAAGTCACTGTCATTACTGAGGCATGTAATCATGCCTGAATCAGTTTTTACATATAACTGTGTATCAAGCTACAGGGCCTCACAACGTTCTTTGTTTCAGAAAGTAAGACGGTTTTCAAACACTTCAGGATGTCTTTAAGAGCTTTCTGAGATCCATGAAGAGCAGCCAAAGTTAAGGCATATTGATAAGCTGAGCATCAAAGCCCAAGACCTCCCCCCTGCCCCTCCAAAAACAAGAAAATTCTCTACTGTCTTTTTAAAGTGCCAGCTCAAATGTTAGACCATTTCCAAGACAGTCCATTTAAACAAAGCACCGCTGTGGATGTGACCCATTCCCCACACGCCGCTACCCGGTCTGCCTCCTCTCCCCTCCAGAGATGCTCCCCACCCCGTCTGGCCGCCCTGCCATCCCCAGACGAGCAAGAAGGAGGCAGCCAGCGCTCAAGGTCGGGGGGAACTGCCCAAACCTGCGGTGGCCGTGCCATGGCTGCTCCGAGGAGCTCACCGGTCGGACGAGCACCATGTGAAGGGCAGGGCTAGGATGCACCTTTGCTGCTCCGAAGTAGAGACGGGATGCAGCGATGCACAGAATACGCCCATCCGCGCCCCACTACGCAAAATCACGCATTTTTACTCAAACCGGGGAGCGGGTACCGGTACCAACAACTCTCCGCGACACGCTCGCATACCGGTCCACCGGGACGGCCGCCTTCCTGCCAGCGGGGCAGCGCCGCGGCAGACCGCCCGCTCCCCGCGCCGGACGGACCCAGAGGCTCCCCCCGGGCGGGCTGCTCCGCCCGGCGAGAGGGGCGGCAGCGCCGCCGCCGCCGCCCCCGCCCGCCCCATCCCCATCCCCCGCCCGCCGCTCACCTCTGGGCTCCGCGCCCCGGCGGGGCCCCGCCGCGGCCGCCGGCGGGGAGAGTGGGGAGGTGGTGGGGTGCTCGGGAGCCCCGCAAAACTCCAGCCCCCCCCGCCAGCCCGCACCGCCGGGAGCCCGCAAACTCCTCTCGCAGCCGCTTTGTACCCGCCGGCGGCCCGCACTGCGGCTGCGCGCTGCCCAAAATCAACAAGGCGCGCTTCCAGCCCCCCGCCGGCACCCTCGGCCCTCCCGCCTCCCCCCGCCCCTCTCCCCCCCCCCCCCCCCCGGCCATCCCTCCGCTCAGGGCCATCCCTCAACCCCACCCTCCCCGACAGCAAATCCTCTGCCCCCCGACAGTGCAAACTCCGCAGCCCCCGGCCATGCCCCCTCTGACAGTGCAAACCCTACCCCACTCCCGGCAGTGCAGCCCCCAGCCCCCCAACAATGCAGTCCCTCCGCACCGCAATGCATCCCCCGATGCAACCCTTCTGCCGCGCCGCGGGAGGGGGGGGATGGTTTTGGGCCAGTTTGGGGGGCGCGGCGTGGCGTGGCGTGGGCGGCCGCGGCACGTCTCCCCCATGCAGCTCCGGAGATGCGCTGGAGGGCGAGGGCCGGCGGCGGCTGCAGAAAAGAGTTTTCTTGCCTCCATCTAACAGCCTGGGCCAGCGGGGCACTGGGACATGGGAGCTCCCTGCCAGGGAGAGCAGGGCTACCGTCGGGGTTGCAACTGAAAATGCAGCATCCCTGGGAAAACCTGTCTGGGGCTAACCTAGATGAAGTCTTCCCTGCGCTCAGGCTGGAGGGACTGATTCGAAGCCCACGAAAGGAGCGTTGGCCTCGACAGGGTTTGGGTCAGATCCGATACCTGGTCAAGGCTGGTGCTGCCCGGTGCCAAGGGACTGGGATTCCCCACTGGGGGCTGTCATGTGAAATGCTTTTTTCAGTCTCTGAGCTTTGGCAGAACGTGCCCACCTGCTGCCAGCTATTCTGCTGCGCGGGGCTGCACAGGGTCCTCGGCCAAGGCTTTCAAAGGAGAGCAAAATGTGCATCAGCTCCCTCTGCATTGCTTTGTGAATCTCAGCTTAGAAGCAATGTTTTTAAACTTGTGCCTTGATCTTTACTGGCCAGAACAGGCTGTCTCTAAAGCCTTTTCAGCTGTGAAAGGATATAGTGGTCCCTGTTTTGTGAGCCTTGATTTTTTTGCTTAACAGTTTGAATATTTGGTATGGATTGATGCATGGTTTCTTTCACTCCTCCCGCTCTTATCTCAGGTGCTATCCTCATTGTCCCAGGGCTCCCAGATCCCGAGGACCAAATGCTTCAGAGGCTTTGTGGTGATGCCAGGAAGAGTTTCACAGCTAGAGTCGGACAGTCCCTCCCAAACACAGAGAGGTCAGCAAGTGATCCACAGGCCAGGAGTAAGCAAGATGCAGGAGACTCAGCAAAGTCAGGAGCGTGACAACAATTGGTCTTCTTTTCCAGATCTGGACGTGGGACCCTGCAAGGTGATTATTGTGAGTTACTTCACAGCACAAAAGGACGTAACCGTGGCACATCTCTCATTGCTTTTTCTGGTTTTCCCTGTGGCGTGCTGTCAAACGCTGGCACCTCCTGACCCTCCCTTCTCATTTCCTTCTTTCTGTGTCATTCCGCTGCTTTTCTTCTGCCTTTCCCTGGGTAATTCTCCTGAAACTCTGCGTATTTCCGGATGTTTTTTTTTGCAGACATGATATCTGAAGCTCATGAATGGAGACCAGCAAAGATTGCCTCAATGAATATTGATTCCAGAATAGAGCAAGGAGGATATTATGGACATTTTAAAATCTCTCTGTCTGTTTTTCCCAGCGGACTACACTCAAGTAATGGTAGACAACAAATGGTAGGGTTTTCTCTTTCTATAAAAAGCTAACAGGCTTAGTGATATTTCCATCTAAATAATTTCCAGTATTTCTTCTGAAATCTCTGAAGCCATTAAAACATTTTAGAGATTAAATCACATCAAGTATTTTTGTAAGTAAAGCTGCTATGACGTTGATATAAACCATCTCTCAAACCGCTGAACTTTTATTAAAAAAGACACTTGTATACATTTTAATTCAAGACCACATATTTTTAGAAATATTTGCAGTCCAAATCTGCAACCA